>NW_007727215.1:262295-307594 GCF_000696425.1 Galeopterus variegatus
GCATGGAAAACCTTTTCAATGAAATAATAATAGAAAACTTCCCAGGTACAGGGAAAGATGCAGACCTTAAGATCCAGAAAGCCTAAAGATCCTCAAACAGATCAATCCAAAAAGATCCTCTCCAAACACATTATAGTCAAACCGGCAAAGCTCAAAGACCGAGAGAATTCTAAAAGCAGCAAGAGAAAAGCATCAAGTCAACTCTAAGGGAGCCTCCATCAGACTAACGGCAGATTTCTCAACTGAAACCTTACAGGCAAGAAGAAAATGAGATAATATATTAAAAATACTAAAAGAAAAAAAATTGCAAGCCAAGAATTCTATACCCAGCAAGGTTATCCTTCAAAAATGAGGGAGAAATAGTTTATTTCCCAAACAAACAAAAATTCTGGGAGTTCACTAACAAATGACCAGTCCCTGGAAGAAATTCTCAAAGGAGTCTTGCATTCAGAATTTGAAAAATAATAATCATTGTCATGAATTCATAAGAAAGAGCAAAACCAGCAATTAAAACCAAAATGTGAATGAGAAACAGAAAGAAACTAAATCACGTCACCTCAAAAATCCAACTAACATTGAAGATGAAAAATGAAAGGGGAGGAAAGGAACAAATGATATTTAAAACATCTGAACAAAAAGCAATATAATAACAGGAGTAAAGCAATACTTGTCAATAACAACACTAAATGTAAATGGATTAAACTCCTCATTCAATGTTGTAACATAGCAAGAAAGAAGTTAACTGATTTTAAGGAGACTTAAGAATCTTTAAGAAAATAATATGTACAACTCTACTGCAATAAATTTGAATTTATAACTTCATGGTAATAAATGAAATTCTAAAGGGTACAGATGATCAAAAATAATTTAAATGGAATATTTGAAAAGAAAAAAATCCATAAAATTAATTTAAATGTTGTCAAGGAACTATACCTAGGAAACTTGAAAACACTAATGGTTTACAGAGGAATTTTCATTCCTTAGTTAAAAAGAAACTTAAATATTGTTTAAAGTCTTCTAGAGTATGGAAGAAGACAGAAAGCTTTCTAGCTCATTTGGCATGAATAATATAATAAAAAAATAGTGCCAAAGATAATTGACAAAAACAACATCCAAAAAGAAAACTGCAAGACAATTTTATTTGGAAATATTTTGCAAAAATCATAATACAATATGAAAATCAACATATTAGTAGACAAAAAAGATACTAATGCCATTGACTATATACTCAGAGTGTGCCATATACTGCTGTTTTCATGAGTTAGCTGAAATGATACTCATACAACTTGTACATAAGTATTATCATTATCTTCCTGGTTTTGTAGAAGGAAAATCTGAGTATCACACAGGCTAATTTACTTTTCTATGGTCACAATTAAAAGTAATGGCAGAACCTAGATTGGAACCCAGGCAATCATATTCCAGATCATGCACTCATAGCCTATGTACTATATTGAAGTTGTCTCACTATGACTGAATAAGTTATTTCATGTATACAAGGAAGATTAAATATTAGAAAACCTGTTACTATATCACATTAATAGTTGAACATTTTTTAAAAAAAGAATATGATCATTTTGACCAAGAAGCATCTAACAAAATTTAAATTCATTTCTGATTTTATAAAAATACAAAGAAAATTAAAGCAAAACAAAACAAATTTCTTAATAAGTTATTAATGAAGGTGATTTCTCTAACACTCTCTGGACCAATATGTAATGATGAACCAAAACAAACTTTACATTTTTCCATTAAAGTCAGGAATAAGAAAAAGCTGCTCTCCATTAACACTATCAGTCACATTATTCTGGAAGTTCCAGCCAGTGCAACAACAAAAATGAAGTAGCTCTGTCCCTAGAAGTAATGGTGGCTGCTGTAGAGTTGAGTTGCTGATGCAGAGGAAGAAGCTGCAACCTGAACTGCTAATGCTCTTTGGTGGTGGTGGCAGTGACAGTTTTCTCCTTAGACCTTGCTGTGATGGTTCGTCATTTTACTTGGAGGTTTAACCTTGAACCTAATTCTCTAGCCCACTTGCTGATGTGTTGAACTACCCAACATGTTTTGAATAATTTTTTTTCTCCTTACTCAGCAAGAGTCAGCTTTTGTTGCTTACAATGAAAAACTTTGACAAAATCATTGAGATTAACAAGAAATACATAGAAAACTTTAAAGCTCTACTGATGGCTAAGTGACATAAAGAGCAAGATAAAAAGTTTCAAAATTATAAACCATTGAATTCTCCCCCAAATTAATCTAATTTAATGATAATGGCAACAAAAGTGCTAGTGTAATATAATGGATAAAAGTATCCACTAAAAAGCTTAAAAAGGAAAGTAATAAGGAAATGTTGCCTTACCATACGTTAAAGCAGTTGTTAAGAATACAGTAATGAGGGCCGGCCCGGTGGCGCACTGGATAGTGCGCCGCTTGGGAAGCGCGGCGGCGCTCCCGCCGAGGGTTCGGATCCCACATACAGACCAGTTCCCGCTCACTGGCTGAGCGAGGCGCGGGAGCAACACCAAGGGTTGCAATCCCGTTGCCGGTTCCCAGTCCGGGACGGGGGCAACACTGAGGGTTGCGATCCGTTGCCGGACACGGAAAAAGACAAAAGACAAAAAAAAAAAGAATACAGTAATGAAAGTAATGAATTGCAGGAACAGAATATTCAGTGCACAAAAAAATAAATTCTAGAAACGTCTAATTATGTATAAGAATTTAGTATGAAATAAGGTTTATGTATCACATTAGCAGAGAAAGAATAGATTGTTATACAACTAGTATTTGAGTAACTTGTCAATTGAGTAACTTAGCTATTCTTATACCTTTTATGAAAATATATTGATATCAGAAGAATGAAAAATATGAATAAAAAATCATAAAGGCATCAAAATTTGGGTGAACATTTATATGCTCCAGGATGGTTTTTTCAAGCTTGATGCCAAAGCCAAAAATCACAAGAGAAAAAGCTGATAAATTTGATTACATAAAACTAAAATCATCTGCATATCTCCAAACACACACATACACACACACACACACACACACACACCACATATGCACATGCTTTAAAATAAATAATAAAGGCAAAGTATCTGTGAGATATATATTTGACAACAGTTTGAGTCCTAGCATGTAAAAATCTGTAATAAAAATGAAAAAGAAAAAAGGCAAAAAGGGTATGAATGGGCAATTCTCAAAGTAGAAAAAAATGGCCAATGAGTTTATGAAGAAATGTCCACATTCACAGTAATAAAGGATATCTAAATAAAACGATAGCCATATTTTGCCTACCACAGAAAGACTGAGTTATATTTCTCATTCACTACTATTGGAAGGATCAATTCTTTTTTTTTCAATTTTTATTGAATCAAAATTGATTATACACATTTTGGGGGTTCAACATTGAGATATGTTGATCAAATCAATATTACTAGCATATATATTGTTACGAATCATAATTATTATTTATGCCCCTTGTCCAATCTGGAAGGGTAAATTGGTACATAGATTTACCCTATTTTCTAAAGTGTCCAAAGTTGCTATCATAGTACTATCATAATAGTAAAAATAACTAAGACATACAAGACAGATAGGAATTAGAATTTTTTATTTATACATTCAAAAATTAGGTGATTGAAAATATTAGGTAAAATGGCATTTTTTCTGAAGTCCCTTGAAGTTCTTTAAAAATTATGGTAAGTGTGCATAAATATGTTTAGTAACATGATTACATGATAATTTCATTACATAGACATGATTTCATCCACAACCTATCAGAAACAAAAAATAGAAACACATGTCATTTACAATATGTTTTAAGATTATTTGGAATTAGTGCATTAACCTATTTATCAAACTACTCAAACTTCAAAAAGCACCAACATATCGTTTAGGTGGTTCTGAGATGTCAAACCACAATACTAGAATGTTGAAAATTATGAATTCCAAGATATATTAGCTTTTTAAAGTCATGCAAGTTTCTCCAAATTTTATCAAAGATGATCAATACTATTAGCACTTCCTCTATTACATCACTTGCCCCAATCATCTTAACTTAGTCCTCTCAGTCCAAGTAATGGGGATAGAAAAACATGAGCAATGACCACTGGGGTCATTGGGGAAAGAAATGAGCTCCCTTATCAACATATGTTCCTATGAAAACCAAAGAGTGAACAAAAAGAGTACATTACATTCCTTTAAGAAATGCCAGCCAACTTCTGTTAGTCTGTATTGCCTGTATTGCCTTAAGTCAGTTTTTATTTTTATTTTTATTTGGAGGGGAAGGTATTTGTCTTTGTGTTGACTATATGCGTATGATTTAGCTCAAGTTTTCTAACCATTTTCTGGAGGGAGAATTCTTTTGAAAACATCCATTTTAAAAATTATCAGTCAAATTGGACCCCTAATTTGAATGACATTTTTTCATCTCAGTACTAAGACCAAAGAGATAATGTATGGATTATAAATATTACTATACTATCATTAAGTAATAAGTCACATTTTTGGCTTATGAGTCTTCAGATTACATTTTTAATCTTTTAACTCTTGACTGATATTACAAAGTGGTCCATATTGACAGATTCAGTCTACATGTGGAGCTATTTTTCTAAATAACCTGAAGTAAAATAAAATTGTATTAATCATTGATTGCTTTATCCTATTTAGGCCATTTTGACAATATTTCTATATAATTATGCAGTGATGTATAAATAAATGCATGCCTATGTTCTTGCCTTTTTTATCATTATTCTTTTCATATGCAATATCTGACACAAAAATGCTTGCTCAGAATAGTTGTCAAATTTAATAAATGCTATGGATTGCTTGTCTGGTTTGTTGCCAGAATTTCTGTTATGACAACACTGGAGATAACGAAATACTTTTTGAAACAAACAAAAAACCTCAAAGTATTCATAATAAGTTTTTTCTTAATTGGTGGAATTTATAAGTATACAACTATAATTATATTTCACTGTTACTTCTATACAAACTACCCTTTATCTGTAAAAATTATTTTGTTTTAGTTTAATGCCTTTGGTTTTTCTACAAGTTCCATGCTTAGCAATTATCTGCATTTTTCAAAACTAGCTAAATTCTGAATGAATTTGCACAATTATTGATTGCATTATAACTGATTACTTGCTTTTGCTTTCATTAACTGGAAATGTTTATAATTCTAATTATACAAATGATAGTTATTTTACATAATGTGGCCAATCAGAAGCTAATTTAATAAGGAAACAGAAGCCAGAGAAATTATATAATTTTACAATAAAAAAGGCTATCATTCCAAAGCCAAGTTGAAGTGAAAGATTGCCAATGTTCTACTGAATTTGAGCTGAGTAGTCATTTAACCCTTTCTAAAGGAAATAGTGTTAAGACTTAAATCAGATGACCTGGGTTCCTGTACCAGTTCTGCAACTTGCTCGCTTTGCACTCTTGTCAATTCTTGCATCTTTAAAGCATGATGATAATATCTATCAGTTGTAAAGACTAAATGAAATAATGCTACATGTGAGTAGCCTATGTGACCACTGACTTCAAATGCTAAACACAGAGGTTCTCATGCTGCTGCTGAAGGCACGTAATAGTGTCACACAAGACGAGTGACAGCATCTACTTTCCTCCTCAATGAGAAACCACATTCAGCCTGCACCCCAATCAGAAAGGCATTCTTTCTCACAAAGGGCTCAGAATAAAGTTCTCTTCCATCACTGAATTAGCTACAGAATGTGGTCAAACACAATGGAATAGAATGTTGATTGTGAAGAGAAGAGAATGCTTAGGTTAGGGAAAGAGCTGAAGCCTGATCTGTGGAGATAAAGCAGATAAAGGATCTGGTAGAACACACTGGGCAAAATCACCATAGAACTATGGTGGATGATGTTCCTAAGCAAAGACAAGGATAAAGGCTAAGTCAAGGTAAACATCTCAAACAAGATGGAACAAGAATATGATGAGTGAAATGGAGATCAGAACTGGAAAAAGAGGGAAATTTGCATTAGAATGAAGATTACTAGTTTAACTATAATGTGCTAAAGGTATTTCACCGGTTTGTTTATTAGGGAGAAGGAACCAGATTCCTACTTTACAAGTTTGTTATCTATGTAAATATGATTACATTAATCATATAATAATATATACAGTTCTTTATTCCTTCAAGTACTGTTATAAATAGACATCTGACTATTAGTTTCAAGACTGATGCCCGGCGTGAGCAATAACAGGTAAGTATCCCCTGGTACATGCTCTTGCTTAAACAAGACACTTTTTCCTGTGTAGATGTGCTCCATGTTACTAGCACTTGATTTATGTAAACTTTCATGCACACATAAGAAATAATTAAGATTTTTAAATTTTAATATTAATATTTTTTATTGTGCTTGCATAAATACCATCAGTATGCATTGTTGAGAAGGTGTAAGTAAAAGACTCGAAATCCACCAAAACCTGGGGCACCCCTCTCCCTGTAAATTCTTGTCTACTTACATACAGAGATCATACAAGTACAAAAGAGAATATACAGGTTCTGCCCTTGGTTGAGAGTCCCAACCTATTCACTAGCACTGCTTTTATTAATTGATCTACAGTGACCTTTCCAAAACCTAAATTCTGAATCTCTGGGCTCATGGTAACCAATCTCCCCATTTTCAGAGATTTCATGAACCTACCACTCTGCTTTCCAGCCTAGATCCAGTGAATGCTTCCCTCTATCCTGTTGTAGGTACCTAACAGTCACCTAGACTTCTGATTCTGATTACTTCTAGTCTGTCATATCCTTCTGGTTTCCTATGGCTTGATGTGTCAGTCCCCTTGGTCCCCTTGTTAAGAACCATGGCTAAATGCATCATGAGAATTGACAAACAACATGTTACCTAGACTTCTGATTCTGATTACTTCTAGTCTGTCATATCCTTCTGGTTTCCTATGGCTTGATGTGTCAGTACCCTTGGTCCCCTTGTTAAGAACCATGGCTAAATGCATCATGAGAATTGACAAACAACATGTGCTTAGGAACAAATGTGCTTGAATGTGGGCTGAGGTGGACACTTCAAGGGCAAGCCAAAGATCCTCTATGTGTCCACTAAATTCCCTCCTTGATTGTAACATTGCCCAAGTGATTAAATGATATTGCTGGTGGGCCTGTATGGTTTCTCAACAGATTCTGCTTACTTCCCTGCACATGATTTCCTTGGTACAAAGCCATGTGTATCGTATTCTCATTTCCTGCCACTTCTAAATATCCAAATTGGAAATAAATCTTCCTTGATCACCCTTTTAAAGAGGGAGAAGACATGGTTTACTTAGATCAACTTGTATAGACAGAATCTGGGCCTTGGGAGATATTCACTAGTCTGTAAAATCTCAGTGCCACTAGCACAACATTCAACAAACAAAAAACATTGACTAATGAAAATGGTATTTAGTAGTGACATTCAAATGTGGCTTTTGTAGAATGCTGGTACTAGTCTGAAAGTATACATAATTTCGTGTTTGGATTCAAAGAGCACTAGAACTTACCAACATAACTATGGCCTGATGTGCCTCAGATATTGCCAGTTTGGTATGCTCTAGATGTCTCACAATTAAATTACTAATGCATTTAGAAACACAAGACAAATGCCTTTTCCCCCAAGAGAGAGGAAGGACCTCCTTGGGGATACAGAACTTACACTGTTTTTGACACCTGCTAGTTTCCTTGGGTTTTCCTGAAACACAATCTTTTTATCTGTATTTTACAAAACCCAACAACAGATATTTTGCTACAGTGGCCAAAGGATTTAGAATGGAAGCTTTTCATAAACTGACTTCAAGAAATTCCATAAATAGTAATGCCACAAAATGAGGCTATGCCCCTTTTAAAGTAGAGCAGATGCACCACAACTCCACCATAGCAAGACATTCAAACTGCCTTCACTTTGCAGCTACTATGGCTGGCTTTCTCTCAGCACACCAGTCTGCAGGAAGTGAGGAAGAGATAACAATCTGCGATACCTGAAACATAGCTACGGTTTGTAGGAACAGCCTCAGAGTCACTGTAACCATTACCAATCCTTAAATTCAGGGAAACAGTACATTTATGTTCATCCTGATGGACCTTTCTTTGGCTACTCAAGACTTCCAGGTTATTTTCTTCACCAGACTTGTTCATTTTTGTTGATCTGAACCCTCATAAGCCCTCCTTGAGCTGCCCAGCTTCTCTTGGAGCACAATTACCACTTGTCCTGTATCTTCTAAGACAGTGGCTTTCAAACATTTTGACCAGGGCTCTCCATAAGAAATGCATTCTACATTCTGACCTAGAGTTTATATACAGGTACATAGAAAAAAAGTTTTATGAAATGCTTGTCTTTACTGCTTGTGATGTGCTTTATTTTCTATTATATTGCATTGCATTGCATTATCTTTGTTCTGTTTCCATTTTTAAAAAATAAATATTGGTTGTCACTCCTAAATTAATTTCAAAATCTAGTCTCAACCCACTGTTTGAAAAACAAATAATAACAGGTATTTTATTGTAAAAGATACCAGGAAACCTCAGTTCTGATTTCATGTCACAATTACCATCTTAGGTTCATCTCTTAGATATCTGCAAATAGAGAGAGTAAATCCTTAATTTTATACTAACAGTGACTCAACTCAACCCAGAGAGTTTAAGGGTAGGTATTTATTTATCAAAGTATATTTTTAAAATAATAAAGTTCTCATTAAAGTTTCTCATAATTGGTTATAATTAATTTAAACATCCAGCCTACTCACATTTTAGATACTGTGTGTTTAGACCTTAGTTATATTTTGCTCATTTTATTACCTTAGAAAATAGTTTTTGTACAATTACTGTTCTTAATTTTTTTCATAATGTAAATCCCTGAAAACTCTTATCAAATAACACACAATTAAGATTATCCAAAATGCAGTAAAACTTCGGGCTTATTGGAAAACAGACCAACTAATAGTTAAGTTGTATCCAAAGTAAAAAGTCTTTGTGGGAGGTGAGGTAATTTGTTAATTCAAGCCCAAATACCTTGGGCAGAAAATAATGTCTTAACCAGGCATTACCTAATTGCCCATTTATAATATTATAATTCTTTGGGCAATCTAGATACTTCCCTTGAAGTTTTTAAGACATAACCAAAATTGATATTTTCAGAAGTTACTGAAAGAAGTTCTGATGAGGAAGATGACTCTTAGTAAGGACACCAAAACACACTCCCTGAGCTTAAGTTCGGTCTACATGCTTGAAATTAAGTGAAATTATAGAGAAAATACAAACAGGAGAGTATAAGTGTAAGCTCACAGTTTATATAGAATTAGGTCAGTTTTGAGTAAATATCTTTAAATCAACTGATGCTATTAATACTTCACAAATCAACTGAATCTCATCCCTTTCAATGTGTCCTCATAGCCTTCCATTCTTATCCAACTTAGCATCGTTCTCTGGAATGTTTTTTTCTCTGATCCCATTAAACGGTGAGCACTGGGAGGGCAATATCTCTCTTAATCAACATTATATCCCCAACACCTAGGATAGTGCTGGCACAAGTAGGCACTCAATAAATATTATCTGATTGAAAGAGTGAATTAATCAATAGTATAGGCTCAATATATGTAAACAGAATAAATGAATGAACACATAAACATTAAGTTTTAGTAATTCTGATTAAATATAAAGATGACTTACAACCTCAAGTAAGATAGACAGACACAACCTAACCCCCAACTAGGAACAAGACCAGTGTCATCCTCACAGATAAACGCTAGCATGAAAAACAAAACAAAACAAAAAAGCTAGCAAGAATTCACACCATGTATGAAATTGGTTAATATGGATGCATCTCTAAAAGTAACAGTCCATAATATGATTTCTGAGAGAGCATCTCCATTACATTAAGCCATCCTTTTTTATGTCAGCAGAAAGTATCTCACTTAAAATGTAATAAATAAAAAACAATTTATAAATTTGGAACTTATTAAAAAACTGTGCTAGAGGCTTAATAGGGAGAAAAGATATGTTGTATTGCCATTTCCAAGTGTAAAAGGGAATAAAACTTTCAGTTTTCTGAAATTTTATCTCAGAAAGAAGATGGATGACAAGTCTTACTTTTTAACATAGAAATATTCCCAGATCGTCTAAAACAAATAAGTAACGTCACTTGGGGGGAAAAATCCCTTAAGAATATTGACTATATTCACATTACCCAAAACCATATAGCTGTAACTATTTTTCCTGACTTTGTCCATGTTTGGCAAGAGGGGCCTTGTCACACTCATACATGGGTAGCAACAGGTCAGAGCGAGTCAGGAATTCAAGTAAATAGCCTGGAAGACCCCAGAAAACAAGGCAGGAAAGAAGTCAGGTTTAAAATGGTCAGGAGCTGGAAGGTCCTGAAAGTCCAAGCACCTGTGCTGAGTCCAGGGTCCTGGAGGGGGTAAAAGCAGCCGTTTGAATGGGTAGGTAACATCTGCTCTATGGCAGAAGCTGTTGTGACCTGGTTAATTTCATATTCCTAACTGGGTATTTGCCTTGGGGTCTCCTGGCCTAGTTTGACACGACTGTGTACCATGTGACTGGCAGATAATAAGAACAAGCTGCAGAATTCCAGTCATTTGTGGCAGTTGCCTGGGGTTTCCTCACATTGCTTCCAAGACTTTAATTTGAATCTTGCTCTGTTCCAGTTCTGCCTAGCTTCCAACCTGACAGCTTCTTTTCCATTTTCTAGTCTGGTTCTCCCCACATCCAGGTTTTGATCACTGGCATGCTCAAAGGATTGATCTCACTTCTACCTCTACCTGTTCTGGCCACTTCAGGGAAACTGTCATGACCACATTGGTTCCAGTTCTAAGAATTCAACCCTTGGCCTTAGATCTCCTGTCTGACCTTCTGGCTGGGTCTATCCCAGTCCCCTACCAGGGGGAATCTAATATTACAGAAGCACACCTATTGCTCTGGTAACACAGAAAATCTAGTGGCTATATTCCAGTTACTGGGCTTGGGGAATATGGCACTCAAGTAATAAAGTAAACCTTTGTAACTTTTAGAGCCTCTGTTCACCTGGTTTCTTCCTAGGCTTTCTTTCCTCCAACCACCCAAAAACCCTGAGGGCATCTGGAGGAACTGCCTGAATCTGATTCGGATTTAAAACTTCATGACAACGACCCAGCATTCTCGGGAGAAGCAGAAAGGGTGGTTATATATCTGGACCGATAGGAAGTTTAGCTCATGTAATCAGGCAGCCCTACAGTTTCCCAGACACTGTATGGGACCTATTTGATAGCCAGCTTCCAATGGAAAAGATTGATGTTGCCATATGCTGTCTTTGACAAGGAGGCAGAGAAGAGAGGGTAATTAGCTGATGTGCAACTGAATTCTGACTTCTCATCCAGGAGCTGTCATGGAATGGGCCGTGTTGGAGCCCAGTATCAAAGTCTCAGAATGACATTAAAAGATAAACTGACCCTGTTGAGTGAGTCTGGCAGCCTTGCTAAGTCACTTGACTCCAGTCAGGTCACAGTAGTTTTACCTACCTGGCCACGTTTTTCTGCCAGACAGTCTTGCCTTTACATTCTAGAGGAGCTAGGGAGGCATGGGTGTCAACGTCTCACTGACACTGGCAGGGTAAGTGCACCTTCAGAGAGAGTATCCTATCTGTTGCTGAGAAACACAAACATAGCCCTTCATAACAAGGGAAAAGCAGAGGTTAGCTTCACTTCACCTGCCATCTGGAACCCCATGCTGAGCTGAAGGATGTTCTGGCTAGAAGCAGAAATGTGGGTGCATTAGTCCGTTTTGTGTTGCTATAATAGAATACCCGAGACTGGGTAATTTATAAAGAACAGAGGTTTATTTGGCTTATGATTCTGGAGCAGCTGCAGCTGGTATGGGTCTCAGGCTGCTTCTACTCATGGTGGAAACTGGCAGGCGGCTGGTGGATACAGGCAGATCACATGGCGAGAGGAAGCAAGAGAGAGAGAGACAGACTCTTCTTCTTTTTTAAAGCACTCAGAACCATGCCTCTGGCCACCATTTTTAATCCATTCACTACTGCAAGGTCCTACAATCCAATCACCTCTTCAGGGCTCCACATTTCAGTTACCATAATAGGATTTCCCATTCTCTTAACAGTCACAGTGGGGGCTAAGTTTCTAATACATAAAATTTGAGGGACACAATTCAAGCTTCAATGAGTTTTGGGGAACATAATTCAATCCACTACAGTGAGTAACCAATGCCTTGCCTGTGAATCCGTCCCATGGTTAATTCTGGCTTATCAGGAAATCTAAAGTACTGATCCTGATCCAATAATGGTTTCACTCAGTAATCTGATCACTTCTGTCCCAGTAGTAGCCTTCTCCAATCTGCCCTGATGTAATAGTATGGAAATAGCCATGTTCAATTCCAGCCTATCACAAAAGACCCAGGGCAACAGACTCCATCTACCCTTTGCTTATTTTTAGCGACAAATTAGAATTGGCAATGGCCAGTTACCCAGGATGGGATGAAGATCACCGTCAAGGTTGACAGGCCCACACTTGAGGGGGCCTGACACCTTGCTACGCATTCCAGTCAGTCTAGATTATAACATGTTGAGATGTTCAAAAGCTCAGCATTTGTGAGCAGTGGCAGGATTCTTCTTCAGAAGCTTTGAGCTACAAATTACTTATATATCAGGCAGCCAGACTCACTCGCTGATTTTAAGTCTGATTACTAGGGATAACTAACACTAAGACACTCTGAGAGATCTTTTCTCCTGCAAATTATGTTTAAGTGCTGCTCAACTTCATGACAAATCAGATACAGACAATGGGTAGGAGCTTCCTCTTATCACTGATTCTAGATGAGCTCAAAGTGACTCACTTAGGATATTAGTGGAAGAGTAGCTTGGTCACCCCAAAATGAGATGTTCCTCCTCCTGTTTCCTGGCAAGCCACTGTGGCCTTTCCAAGGCATCAAATGTGGCAAACTGAGAATTATAGCAGACCAACACCTCCCAAAGCACAATCGCCTGAGTCAACAAACAAACAAACAAAAACCTCTAAGGCTACTGCATTCTCTAGATCCCAAGTGCCTTTGAGACATCATCACAATGGACTTCATATCAGATTTTTCCTTGTGCTGGGGTCACCAAACAATTCTGGTGGTGGTAGCTGTACTTATAAAAAGAGGTAAACTGCATTCCTTAACTACTCAATCTATGCTCTTTTCATCAGGGGAGGTGCTGGTCTACCTCAAGATTATTTCTATACCTAATTTCTAGGTCTTGCTGCTCAAAAGAACTTTTTCAGAAGCGTCTACATCTGAATTCACCTGTCTACTGCTATTGCCCAGCAAGGGATAGTCAGGCAGACAGACAAGGTTGAAATTTCTCTAAAAAAGCCAGTCAGTTAGCCTTACCATTACTGAGAGAATTTAGGGAGTTAGAGGTAAAACTGTAAGCAAAATAGAGAGGAGAAACTGCAGGACTGAAATGCATAATCTTAAAAACTAAACTGGAACTATAGGGGAAATACTCCTTTTAGCACCAAACTTCTTTCTCAGCTCCTTGCTGTTTGGGAGGCAGGTTACCTGTCTTGGGAAATGTTTGTATTTTAACAGGTGCTGATGCCTTAATTCAAAGGAGTGATAATGTGTGATATCAAGTACAATGGCAGCAGAATTTTTACAGTAGAATTACCTTACAGAATATCTCAACTCCCATCACCTAAGCAACTGCTTACTCTGCCGACTTAAAAAGCTGTATTGCTACATATATAAAAATAAAAATGTAAAGATGTTATCTTTCAGGGCTCTTTAGTGCTTCACAATGAAATGCTCTACATTTATATTTAAAATTGATAATTAAAATAGAATCAATGCTCAGGTTCATCAATAGAATCATATTTATAGTAAAAGAGAAGACACTAAGTTAAGACATCTTTCTTACCAAGGGACAAAAAACGCCGTGAAACAAGTAATTTCATTATGTTTGATTAGTAAGTTTCCGTTTTGAGACATTTTATAAGTGTCCTGAATAAACACATACATTAAGGACTGCATGTGTGTGTCCCCCACAAAAGTCATCTGTTGAAGCCCTAACCCCCAGTGTGATGATATTTGGAGGCTGGGCCTTTGGGAGGTAACTGGGTTTAGAGGAGGTCATAGGGTGGGGCCACCATGATGGAATTAGTGCTCTTATAAGGAAAGGAAGAGGGACCAAAGCTCTGTCTCTCTCTACCCTGAGGACACAGTGAGAAGGCAGACATCTACAAGCCAGGAAGAAAACCTTCATCAGGGAACCAAATTGGCTAGCACCTTGATCTTGGACTTTGTAGCCTCAGAACTGTGAGAAATAAATTCCTGTTGTTTAAGCCATCCAGTTTATGGCATTTTACTATGGCAGCCTCAGCTGACTAATACAATGTGTATCTTTTAAATAATAATAACAATAATAAAGATAATGATCTATCCATAGGCCTTTAACATTCTAATTGGCTAGCACCTTGATCTTGGACTTTCTAGCCTCAGAACTGTGAGAAATAAATTCCTGTTGTTTAAGCCATCCAGTTTATGGCATTTTACTATGGCAGCCTCAGCTGACTAATACAATGTATATCTTTTAAATAATAATAACAATAATAAAGATAATGATCTATCCATAGGCCTTTAACATTCATCTGCTAAAATCTATCACTATGCTTGAGTCAGTTTTCCAGTAATGTCACTTGAGTGGTACAGGCTGCAAGTTGATATTCTGCCTGAAAGGAAATTGATTAAATAATAGGCTATGAAGATTGGGTCACTTACTGGGAAGTCAGGGAGCACAGCAAAAGCTAGCTCAGAAATTGGGTTTAGAAAGTCTCTGGATCAATACCAAACACTGCAGTTGGAGAGTGAGAACAAAATGTCTAAAGTCTTTAGGTCACAAAAGAAAGATGAGACTTGCTTAGGAGGACAAACAACCTGTATGAGTCAGGGTTCTCCAGAGAGAGAGAACCAATAGGATATATTTATAAATACATGAGAGGGGACTTATTAGGGGAATTGGCTCACACGATTGTGAAGAGAAGAGCCATGATAGGCTGTCTACAAACTGGATGCCAGAAGCCTGACTCAGTCCAAGTCTGAAGCCTGAGAACCAGGGAAGCTGATGGTGCTGATGGTGTAAGTCCTGGAACCCTAAAACTGAAGTCTTGAGCTCTGATGTCCATAAACAGGAGAGCAGAGAGTATCTCAGCAGATAGGACCATTTGTCTTTTTTCTCCGTTTTTTGTCCTCTCCAGGCGCCCAGTGGATTGGATGGCTCCCACCCATATTGAGGGCAGATCTTTCCCACCCAGTCCACTCAGGCACACATGCTAATCTCTGCTGGAAACACCCTCATAAACATACCTAAAAAGGTAGCTTTACCAGTTTCTCAGTATTCCTTCATTTAATCAACTTGACACCTAGAACTAACCATCACACAATCTAATGGCCCATTTAGTTCCACATTCCTATTCTTTAGTGGAAAAAGAACTGGTGATAAATGTCAATGTATAAACAAATTTGGGGATGGGTACATATACATGTGCTGTAGTAACAGGAGTATGAATGTTAAACCATAACACATCTTAAAGTCTAGTTAGTGGAAAATCATAGCCAAAAATGCTGTTGATAAAATGTATGCTACAACACACACTATAGAGTTAATCCAATGACCACAGCAAACTCGAGTGATCATGAACTTAAACAGTAATTTTTCATTGAAAACAAAAATAGCAGCAATTAAAAATCACGACCAATTTAAAACAACATGGATGATGTGCTGGAAATGAAACATCCTTCCTCCAAATTATAGGAATTCCAACTACAACTTGGTTGTGGGCAGGCACAGTAGAGCTCTGAAAATTGCTAAGTACTTTGTGGCGGAGACTTCTTAGAAAAATCTGAGTCTTCAGGAAATCATAGCTGTGAGCTAATTTTAGTTTATGAATACCAAATTTTAGTAACTCTTAAACTCAGCAAGTAGGTAACTGCTAGTAAGCAGCTTCTGCAAAAATGAAATGCTGTGGATTGTGACTCATTTTCCAGTAGGACCCTTGGAGAGGACTTGCATTTGGGGGGATTTTGAGTTCACTAGGAGAACCACTGGCCACTGTGTGGGTCTGTGCTGCCAGCTGCACTAGAGGAGCTGGGCCTCCTGGCTTAGACTGCTGCCCCTGGTCCACTGGGTTTGAAGGGCCCTTGCCCACTCTCTACTAAATAACATTGTTGTTAACCTGTGGCAGCTGCCTGGGAATCCCATTTAAATCTGGCTGCTCCATGATGCTGCTCTTGCTTCCAACTTAGGAGAGAGAACTGATATTCTAGCCACACCATTCCTGGGCTAGAACTCCCTCACATGTAGCCATTCTATAAATAGAGTGTGATGATTTAGAAAACAATGTTAATGACATGTACATAAGCAAAAATCTGTTTTCATGCCAATTTATAGGTATAATATTTAATGTTTTCAAGCATGATAGCTTACTCTAACAGAGCATGAGCTCTTAAAAGCTTGGGCTCGGCCGGCCCGGTGGCGCACTGCTATAGTGCGCCGCTTGGGAGCGCAGCGGCGCTCCCACCGAGGGTTCGGATCCCACATACAGACCGGTTCCCGCTCACTGGCTGAGCGAGGGGAGGGCGCAGCACCGAGGGTTGCAATCCCGTTGCCGGTCCCGGTCCGGTACGGGGGCAACACTGAGGGTTGCGATCCATTGCCGGACACGGAAAAAGACAAAAGACAAAAAAAAAAAAAAAAAAAAAAAAAAAAGAAAAGCTTGGGCTCAAAACTGGGAGGTGTCAGGTTTTAAGGATGGAGGATATGGGCATCAGTAAAATATACTAAGAATGCAAACTATTTGAAGATTAACTTGTAAGTTATGCATTTACTTGAAGCACTAAAAATCCTCAACAAATTTAACAATGACAAATGTGGACAACTGTTTCTTTTAGCTAAGCCAGGATGTGCTGTCCTTCTGTCTCTTGTGATGGACTATTTAAGCCAGATAATACATTTTACAAGTTGAAACATTTAGTTTTCACATGTACGTAAGACATTTAGGACAAGTTCTTGAAGAGACAAAAGCTCTAAAAATAAACAATGCCTAAAGAATAGTTTACAGTATATCCTAAAACCTATATATGGCATATTTTCCACTAAGTAGTCAAAAGGAACAGGGCATGTAAACACAGAAATCCTAAGATGATTTTTATTTTTAGAAAAACAGTAAAGGCTATCCACAAAATAAACTGCACTGCCAGACGTTCACAAACTCCTAACAAAAGTTCACAATTTCCTGCAAAAGAAACGTATCAGCTGCTTCAGGATGTGGGTAAGACAAGCATGTTCCTGTGGTAACCATTTCCCAAACAAAGAAAATTAGCAAGAAAGACAAATCTTCACTAAGCTGCAGCCTACCAGGTCTCCTGATTTATGAGAGCAACAAGAGTAGATTGAGCTGTTTAAGAAATAATTTACAAATAAATAAGACATAAACCAGCAAAATCTGTTAAATAAAATAACTTTTAACCTACAATGGAAAAAATACCTTAACATAGTTTGATATTGTTAAAGCATTTTATTATGTGGCATTATACTTTAGGTTAACACACCAGATCTAGCATATTTTACAATCATACAAAATAAATATCCATATGTATCCCTTAAGTTTCTAGTCAATCTTAATAATAACTTCTTTAGTAATATAAATACAGATTCGTTCAATTAAAATATCATACACATTTAGTTTCTCATAATATCATATCCTTTCTTTTTACCAGAAGCTTACCTTCTTTTAATATTTACATATTAGTTTTATTTAACACTTTTCCCTGTTCATTGTCATTCATTCTTTTAATTCATTCATCCTTGCAACAAACATTTATTGATTTATTTACTAAATATCAGCACATGATTGGGTTGAATAATCTTTCCTTTGCTTTTTTTCATGTTGCACTTACTGCCCTTCTGGAACTCATCCAATAATACCTTTAATAGTAAGAAGCCTCATTCTTCATTCCATGGCTGTTGATCTACTCACACCTTCTATCCGAGAGTTATGATTTTTACATCTTTATGTCTAAGTGTGAGATGGAGTGTGGTAGGGAGCTCAGGGTGGTAAGGAGAGAAATTAATACATATTACTTGCATCCAACATGCAGTGCACTTGGCTAAGTGTTTAACACATATTATCTTAAATAAATTTCATAACAAAATGAGGTAGGTATATTATTATTCTCCTTTCATAAATTGGGAAATTGAGACTCCTAGCACATAAAAGATTAGTCACCTAAGGTCACATAGTTAGTAGTTGGCAGTGCCAATAATAGAACTCTGGTCTGTCTAATCCCAAATGCTTTCAACAGTTCTTTTAAAAAGCACAGTTGGCACCTGGTACTTTTTTTTCAATCTTTTAGTAAAATATTGTTTGAATCTATGCTACTCATAACACCCAGACCTCCTCTTCTGTTTTGCCTGTAAAAACAATATACTATTTAGATTAGTTACTAAAGAAACACATTTCGTCTATGTTTTTTGAAGCAAAGGTAGACAGCTCATACAAAGAAACATGCTAATGAATAAATGAAAGTATTTTCAAAATTCTGAAATCTATCTGCCCAGACAGTATGTTTGCCTGAATTTTTACAGACCACTCTTCTAACATTACTAGAAATAACAGATAATAGATAATAGTTTAGACTCTAAAAATTAGTACAAGTACAAATTAAACCAGGTAAAATATAAGCATAAAATTTCTATATTAATAGGAATAAAATAAAATAATATAACTAAATTTATGTTTGAAAAAGAATTTATTATGTTGTATTCTCTCTAATTATTCCATATCAGTATGTACCTTATATTCTTCAAAATCATTGTTATCAAGCAAGTTCCTTTTCTCCAGTTCTATAAGTTGTTCTGTGGAGGGCTTAGCAGACAGCAGCTTAATAGAGGCTTGTTCATATATGGGCTTTCCATGAAAAAAAAGTTCTTTCCAATCATGCATCAACTTATGTGGAATCAGACTACACCCCCCCAAAAAAAGTAGAGATAAATCAATGGGTAGTCAAATATACGCTTTAAACGTTAGTCTTTTTATTGTACTTATGTAATTAACTCACTTTCCGTAGACTTAAATAGAAATAATTACTGAAAAATAATTTTAAAGATTACCACATGTGCAATGACAATAAGACAAGCATACATTAGGTTTTTCTGTTACAAATTATTTGCAAAGATGAAAATCAACTATTATCTCAAAGAGACCTTGAAAAGCATTGTCCATTTTGTGTAGGAGGACACTGATAATAGAACATTTAAATGATTTCCTACTGTTACACAGTCATTTAATGTAAGAGCTAGAAATTGAGATTGAGGAACCTAAGTTTTCTCATGCTCATTACTTTCAGATATATTTTTCTGTTACGGCAAAGTAAATAGGAAAGTCTGAAGAACCAGTGGCATTAAGTAACGTTCATTCATTCAAACCCATTAAGTTTCAGACATTTTACTAGCCATTAGGAATATAACAGCAAGTGAACTCCCTGGCCTCAAACAGCAGTTCCTAGGAAAGAAGGCAAAAAAAAAAAAAAAAAAAAAAAAAAAATTGCACAAGGAGATAACAGTTTTGAATGAGACTTAGACAATCGGAAAGTATAACAGTATGACTTAATTTGTGGGTTCAAGGAAGATCTCTTTGCAAAAATAACTGCTAAGCTGATGCCTAAAGATTGTCTAGCAGGCAACGGGGCAGAGCGGGGAAAATAATTCCAAGAGGAGCACAATGTGTGAAGGAAAGAAAGAGCCTTTTATGATTCAAATGCATTTCTTTTAAAACAGTTGGACTATAACTTGAATTTACAATTTACAAAGTAGTATTTCATTCTGACACATGCTAGAACACAGATGAACCTTGAAGACATCATGTTAAATGAAATAAGCCAGATGCAAAAGAAAAAATATTGTATGATTCCACTTACATGAGGAACCTAGAACAGACAGATTCATGGAGATATAGAATAGGGCAGAGAGTATCAGAGGCTGGGGAAGCGGGACAGGGAGTTGTTACTTAACAGGTACAGGCCGAACAACCTTTTTCCCGTGTGCAGGGCTGTGTGATCAGGGCTCTGGAAGAACTCCTGACTGTCCTCATATTCAGGTACTTCTTCCCTCTTCTTTCTCCATCACTTATCAGGACTTTAAAACCCCAAATTATAGGAGTTCCTCTTAGCAATCTTTTAATACTCTCTTTCAAAAATTTTGGGGTTTTAACACTATGACACTTGTAGAGGTTCTATAGCTTCATGATTGTAATCCATTAAAGCAGTCCATATATTTTGAAAAAATTAGAAGAAAAAAATCTTAGCTATCTGACCTTTACTATAAAATTCTTTTCACATTTAAGGGTGTGTGGATAAAAAGACAAAATGGCAAAAGCAGGAACACTTTTTAAATAGCTTCTCTATTCTTAAAGAATATTGGTTTTCTTGGTCCTGCCCAAGCTGCTTCTTTTCCTTAAGATTCTGACCTTATTGCTCACCACCTGATCCTTAAGGTTCCTGAATAAGAAAATCAGTTGCTATGGCCATTAGGGGCCTTAATACCTTCCTTTTTTGTTAACTGAAATTCCATGCATACATTTGAATGAGCTATTCCATTTTCTCAAATGATCAAATTCCACCCACTCACCTCAGATCAGCCTGGATGGGGTGAAGCAATTAATTCAAAATCAAACAAGTGAGGAAGAAATGCTATCGTACCAAACTTCAGAAGTAGTACTACTCTTTTCCATGTTAGAATGAGCTTTTAAAATTTTAAATAACTTGGCTTGAAAATTCAAGCTATGTGGTCTACTTTAACCCAGTAGTCTCTATGAATCATCTATGCTACTTGCATGTGATTCTACCGCTACTTAATACTTTGATTTTTTTAAATTAAACTTTTTCTTTCAAGAAAACTGTAGATTCACATGAAGTTGTAAAAAATAATACAGAGACGGACCTAAATGTCCTTTACCCAGTATCTCCCAATGGTTACATCTTGCAAAACTACAGTACAATATCACAACCAGGATATTGACACTGACACTGCAGAGAAGCAGAACATTTCTGACACCACAGAGTCCTTCATGTTGCCCTTTTATAGCCACACTCACTCTCCTCTCACCCCCACTCCTCCTTAGCCCCTGGCATTGCTAATCTGATCCTCAGTCTCTATTATTCTGTCATTTATATAAATGGTGTTATATAAATGGAATCATACAGTATGTAACCTCTGGGGACTGGCTTTTTTTCACTCAGCATAATTATCTGGAGATTCACCCAGGTGATGGCATGTATCAACAGTTTATTCTTTTTTATTGCTCAATAATACTTCATGGTATGGATGCACTACAGTTTAACAATCACCTGTTGAGAGACATCTGGATTGCTACCAGTTTTAAACTATTACAAATAAGGCTGTTACAGGTTTTTGTGTGAACATAAATCTTAACTTCTCTGGGGTAAATGCCCAGAAATATAATTGCTGGGTCATATGGAGTTGCATATTCAGCTTTTTAAGAAACTGCCAAACTGTTTTCTTAGAGGGGCTGTACCATTTTACATTCTCACCAGCAATGAATGAGTCATTTTCTCCACAAGCAAAGTTGTAACTTCTTCTTTTTTTTTTTTTTAATTTAACCATTCTGATAGATGTGTAATGATATATTACTTTGGTTTCAATTTGAGTTTCTGTAATGGCTAATGATGTTGAAAATTTTTTTCACATGCACATTTGTCATATATCCTGTTCAGTGAAATGTCTTTTCATGTCTTTTTCCCATTTTCTAGTTGGATTGTTTGTTTTTTTTAATGTTGAGTTTTGAGAACACTTTTTCTAGACACTGGTCCTCCGTTGGATATGTGATCTACAAATATTTTCTACCACTATTTTTTCCCCCAAAGTAAAAGGTTTTAATTTTTTTTTCTTTTCCTTTTTGTCTTTTTTCGTGACCGGCAACGGATCGCAACCCTCAGTGTCGCGCCCTTACCGGACCGGGACCGGCAACAGGATCGCAACCCTCGGTGTTGCCCCCGCACCTCGCTCAGCCAGTGAGCGGCCAGTCTGTATGTGGGATCCGAACCCTCAGTGGGAGCGCTGCCGTGCTTCCCAACCGGCGCACTGTAGCAGTGCGCCACCGAGCCGGCCCTAAAAGGTTTTAATTTTGAAGAAGTCAAATTTATCAATTTCTCTCTGTTGTGGTGCAAAAGTTTTTAATTTTAATGAAGTCTAAGGTAACAAATTTTTCTTTTATGGATGATGTTTCTGGTGTTACGTCTAAGAACACTTTGTTTAGTCATAGAACCCAAAGATTTTCCCCTATGTTTTCCTAAAAGTTTTATACTTTTATGGTTTATGTTAAAGTCCATAATCCATTTTGAGTTAATTTTTAAATAAGGTGTGAAAATTAAATCAAGGCTAATTTTTGATTTTTTGCCTATGCATACCAAGTGCTCCAGCGCCATTGGTTGAAAAAGCTATCTTTCCTTCATCAGATTGCTTTTACACCTTTGTCAAAAATCAGTTGAACATTTTTATGTGGATCTATTCCTGGGTTTGCTATTCTTTTCCATTGGTCTATGTGTCTATCCTTCTGCCAATATTATACAGTCTTGATTACTGTAACTATATCATAAATCATAAAATTCAGTAGACTAATTTCTTCCAATATATTTTTATTTTCAAAATTGTTTTAACTTTGCTAGTTCCTTTGCCTTTTAAAATAAATTTTTAAATAATCTTGGTTATATTTTCAAAAAATCTTGCTGGATTTTCTTCATTTCTGTTCTGTATGTCCTTTATTTCCTTTTCTTGCCTTATTGCACTGGTTAGAACTTCTAGAACTATGTTGAATACAAGTGGAGGGAATGAACATTTTTTACTTTTTGTCAGTCTTAAGCAAAAAGCATTCAGTCTTTCACCATTAAGTTAATGTTAGCTGTAGGATGCTCTTTGTCAAGTTGAGAAAGTTCCTCCTCTATTCCTGTTTCTTGAGTTTTTATTATGAATGGGGTTGAATTATGTCAAATGCGTTTCTACACTGACTCATATGATCATGCAATTTTCCTTCTTTAGGCTGTTAACATGGTGGATAGTATTCATTAATTTTGAATATTGAATCTGCCTTGTATTCCTGGAATACACCCCAGTTGGTCTTGGTGTATAATTCCTTTCATATTTTGCTGAGTTCTATTTGGTAATATTTTGTTAATGATTGTGCATCTATATTCATCATAAGGAACATTGGTCTCTTGTTTTCTTTTTTCTATTGTCTTTTTGTGGTTTTGCCATAAGGATAATACTGGCTACATAAAATGAATTTAGGAAGTGTTCTTTCCTTTCTACTGTTTGGAGAGATTCTGTGGTATTGGTGTTAATTCTTCTTTAAGTGTATGGTAAAATTCTCCAGAGAAACCATCTGGGCATAGAAATTTTCTTTTCAAGAGTTTTTAAGATACAAATTAAGTTCTCTTAATAGTTAAAGGTTTTTTTCAAATTATCTTTCATATATATGACTTGTTGTCGTTTTTAGAGGAATTGGGCCATTTATTCTAAGTTGACAAATTTATGTGTGCTGCGTTATTCCTAGTATTCCCCTATTATCCTTTTGGTGCCTGAAGTGTCTGAAGTGATATTCTGTGCTTCATTCCTGATATCAGTAGTTTGTGTCATCTCTTTTTTTCCTTTAGAAGTCTTGCTACAGGTTTGTTAATCTTATTGATCTTTTAAAAGAATCAGCTCTTTGTTTCCTTTGAAGTACTCCACTGTTTTTTTTTTTTTGATCTGTTTATTTTTAATTTCACTTATTTCTGTTCTTATCATTATTATTTCCTTCCTTTCTTCTTGCTTTGGATTTAGCTTTCGATTCTTGTTCTAGATTCTTGAGGTGGGAGCTTAGATGATGGATTTTAATTTTTCATCTTTCCTAATGTACGCATTTAGTGATATACATTTCTGTCAGTGCTGTTTTAGCTGTGTCCCACAAATTTTAATATGCTGAATTTTTATTTTCATTTGGTTAAATGTATTTTTAAAATTTCCTTTGAGACTTTCTCTTGGGCCCATGAATTATTTAGAAGTGTGTTATTGAGTTTCCTAGAGCGTGGAGTTTTTCCTGTTATCTTTCTGTTATTGATTTCTGTTTTGATTCCACTGTGGTTGGAGAACACATTCTGTATGATTTTAATCCTTTTAAATTTGTTGAGGTTTGTTCTATGGCCTAGGATATTATCTATCTTGATAAATGTTCTGTGGGCATTTGAAAAGAATGTATATTCTCTGACATTGTTGGGTGCAGTGTTTTATAATATAGATTACATCTGATTGGTTGATGGTGTTGTTGATTTCTTCCATATCCTGGCTGATTTTCTGTCTAGTTGTTTTATTAATTGATGAAGTTTCCAACTGTAATTTTAGATTTTTCCATTTCTATTTCACTTCCATCAATTTTTCCTTAATATAACTTTCAGTTCTATTGTTTGGTGAATGCACTATTAGGGCTGCTATGTCTTTTTGAAGCATTGACCCTTTTATGTTATATAATGTCCCTTCTCTGTCTCTGGGTGATTTTCTTTGCTCTGAAGTCTACTTTATCTGATATTAATATAATCACTCCTGCTTTCCTGTGATTAATGTTTGCATGATTTATCTTTTTCCACACTTTTACCTTCAACCTGCCTGTATCATTATACTTGAAATTAGTTTATTATACACAGCATATAGTTTGGCCATGTTTTTTAATCCACTCTTCCAATCTCTGTCTTTTAATTGATATATTTACATGTGTAATTATTGACATGTTAGATGTTATAGAGTTTAAGTTTGCCATTTTACTTTTTGTTTTGTGTTCTTTCTGTTTTGTTTCTGTTTCTTTTTCCTGCCTTTCTATGGGTTAAATGACTATTTTTTAGAATTATATTTTGATCTGTCTGGTGTTTTTGAGCATATCTCCTTGTATTTGTTATTTAGTGGTTGTGCTAGGCATTACACTGTATATACACATTTTATCACATCTATTGATGTCATCATTTTACCAGTTCAAGTATAGAAAACTTACCTCCCTTTAGGTTCCCTTTACCTTACCCATTTATAATTCTTAAATATTTTCTCTACATACATTCAGAACTATGCCAGACTGTTATAATTTTGCTTCACCTGCTAAGCTGACTTCTGAAGAGGAGAAGGAAATCCTATTGTATTTACTCCTATTTTTGCTTACTGTGTTTGTTCTTACTTTCTGATATTCCAAGGTTTCTTTTTTAAAAAATTTTCAATCATTTTCATTCTGTTTAGAGAACTTCCTTTAGCCATTCTTTTAAGGGTAGGTATGCTGGCAACACATTTTCTCAAAGAATGTCAGATTTCTCCCTCATTCCTGAAGGATTTTTTCACCGAGTATAGAATTCTGGGTTGATAGTTCTTTTCTTTCAGCATTTGAAAATATTATGCCACTTCCTCTGGTCTCCATGGTTTCTGGTGAGAAATTCTATGTCATTTGAATTACTTTTCCCCTGTAGATGAGCTGTTGTTTTTCTCTGGGTATTTCTTAAAATGTTTTCTTTTTTAATTTTCAGCATTTAATTTTATGTCTTTTTTTAATTTTTTTTTTTTTTTTGCTGTCATAATTTTTTTTGGAAACGTAATTGGTTGTATATATCTGTGGAGTATAGCATTGAATATCAATACCTGTGTGCAATATGTGATGCCCAAATCAGGATAATTAGTATATCCAAATTGAGGTTTAATCTCATCCAAGTTTGAGTGGCTATTATCAAAAAGACAGAGAGAAACAAATGCTGCAAGGATGCAGAGAAAGGAGAACCCTCCTACTTTGTTGGTGGGACTGTAAATTAGTGTAGCCACTATGGAAAACAGTATGGAGTTTCCTCAAACAACTACAGATAGGCCAGCCCCGTGGCTCACTCGGGAGAGTGCAACGCTGGGAGCGCTGAGGCCGCGGGTTTGGATCCTATGTAGGAATGGCCGGTGCGCTCACTGGCTGAGCGCGGCGTGGACCACACCATGCTGAGGGTTGCGATTCCCTTGCTGGTCAAAAAAAAAAAAAAAAAAAAAAAAACTGCTATAAAATCCAGCAATCCCACCACTTGATATCTATCCAAAGGAATGTAAATCGCCATGTCATAGGGAAACCTGCACTTCTGTGTTTATCACAGCTCTATTTACAGAAGCCAGGAATTGGGACCAACCTAAATGTCCATCATCTGATGACTGGATATGGAAAATGTGGCATATATACACAGTGGAATACTACTCTGCCATAAAAAAGAATGAAATTCTGCCAGTTTCAGCAACATGGACGAACTTAGACAAAATTATGTTACATAAAATAAGCCAGGCACGAAAAGAGAAATACTGCATGCCCTCACTCATAGGTGGGTGAACTAAAAAATAAACAAATAAATTTTCTTATAAAAAGAAAGATACAACAATCATAATAATTAATTGAACTTTCAGGAGGAGGAAATGGAAGAGAGGCTGCCAGAAGTGGGAAATGAGGAGGGGAGGGTTAGTGAGAAATTGGCAAAGGGCCACAAAAAATGATTATGTCGTGAAATGTTGATATGTCTTTACATCGATTTGGGGGGTTTATTCTGTTCAGGGTTTGCTCAGCTTTTTAAATGTATAGATTTATGTCTTTGCCAAATTCAAGACATTTTCAGCCATTATTTCTGTGAGTACTCTTTCAGCCCCACCCTCTTTCTTCGCTATTTCCAGGACTCCAAGGACATGGATGCCTGGTCCCTGATGCTCTGTTAATTTTTTCCAGTCCGTTTTTTCTCTTTGTTTAGACTAATTTCTATTTCTCTATTTTCCAGTTCACTAGTTCTTTCGTTTGTCCCCCTTCATTCTGCTGTTGAGCCAACCATTGAGCTTTTTATTTCAGTTATTGTACTTTTCAGTCCTATAATTTTCATTCAATTTTTATTTATATTGTATTTTTTTGTTGTGACTAAATTTTTGATAAAGTTTTCTTCATTTGCTTCAATCATATTCATAATTTCTCACTGAAATATTTTTATCATGACTGCTTTAAATTCTTTATTAGATGATTCTAACATCTCTGCATTAGTTTCCTAGGACTGCCATAACAGTGTACCACAAACTGGTAGCTTAAGACAATAGATATTTATTGTCTCATAGTTCCGAAGGCTAGAAGTCTGAAATTAAGGTGTCAGCAGGGCCATGTTCCCTCTGAAAACTGTAGGGAAACCCTTCCCTCTCTCTTCCCAGACTTTGATGGTTTGTGGGTACTCTTCAGCACTCTTTGGCTTGCACCTGCACTTCTCCAGTCTCTGCCTTTCTTGTCCCATAGTGTTCTACCTGTGTGTCTCTTCTCCACTTCTTATAAGGAGGACACCAGTCATATTGAATTAATCAGTGCAATCTCATCTTAACTAATCATATCTTTAAAGACCCTATTTTCAAACGAGGTTACATTCTGAGGTAGTGGGTTTTAGAACTTCAGCATCTCTTTGGGGAACACAGTTTAACATACAACATCATCTATATATTGTCCTTTTACATTCAGTTTGACCTCTTCCTAGTTCTTGGCATGATGGGTGATTTTTGATTAAAATCTGGACATTTTCCTATCACATTAAGATTTTGGTTCTTACATAAAGCTGGTTTTTCTGTCACTGCTCTGGCAGAGGAGAGAGAAGATGCCATTTTGTTACTGGTAACCATGAACAGAAGTCCCGAATGGCCTTCCTTGATGCCCTAGGGGAGGTGATCCTTGTTACTCTTGGGAAGAGATGAGAATTCCAGCTCTACCTGGTCTCCAATGACACAGAAGTGGGGACGGCCTTGCTTACTGGGCAACAGTGATAAAGTCCTGCCTCTATCACTGGGAGGTATCTAGCCCTCCTCTGATACCACCCCAGTGGGGAGGGGAGGAGTATCTTGTTACTATCAGGTAGGGGTGGAAGTCCATGCTTCCTACTTGACTCTCTCTGCTGCCACTGTGCTGGGTGTGTTAAGGTGCTCTGTTACAGCCTCACAAGAGTGGGAGATGAGCTTTTCTACCTGGCCTTTGCTGGCATTGGGTGACACAGAAGTGGGGGCGGCCTTGCTTACTGGGCAACAGTGATAAAGTCCTGCCTCTATCACTAGGAGGTATCTAGCCCTCCTCTGATACCACCCCAGTGGGGAGGGGAGGAGTATCTTGTTACTATCAGGTAGGGGTGGAAGTCCATGCTTCCTACTTGACTCTCTCTGCTGCCACTGTGCTGGGTGTGTTAAGGTGCTCTGTTACAGCCTCACAAGAGTGGGAGATGAGCTTTTCTACCTGGCCTTTGCTGGCATTGGTGAAGATGGGGTTACATTTTTTTCTTTGGTATTTGGATGGAGTAGAGTAGTTATTGCCTACAAGTTTTCTGATCCTTTGGCTAAAGACAGGCTCTTGCTGGGGCTATTTTTCTCTGCATCACCAATGTGTCTGTGTTACCAGAATATTCATCTCTAACCTGGGATAAGGCAAAAAGAAAACCCAGGAAGATCACCACCGCATCACAACTTGGGTCCTGAGGTCACTAACCAGTCTCACTTCTCTCCATTTTTCAGTCTTCTTATGTGTGTTTCATATACAATGTCTAGGGATTTAGTTGTACTTAGGGGAAGGGATGGGAAAAGTACATCTACTCCATTTTCCCAGAGTAGAATGGGATTTGTTTTTATGTCTTAATTTTAAATTATGGGCCTTTGCTTAGGAAAATTAATCTACTTTATCCTACATTTTTTCCCCTTCAAATTATCTTATTTTATATGTTTTACATTTAAATCTCCTACTTCTACCTTTTGGTAGTTTAATCTATTTTTCTGCCATTATAATGCTTTCTATCACCTTTTCCTTTTTAACCATTCTTATTTTTTCCCCTTCAAATTATCTTATTTTATATGTTTTACATTTAAATCTCCTACTTCTACCTTTTGGAAGTTTAATCTATTTTTCTGCCATTATAATGCTTTCTATCACCTTTTCCTTTTTAACCATTCTAGAGTTCAGCTTCCTCATAATTTTATTCTTATAATTTCTAAACTTCTGAATTTCTATTAATCTGCAAAGTGTTTTTAAATATTTACCATTTGATTTCTTTCAATTTTCAGTGTTACTTATTTTCTTTTTCCCGATCTTGTATCTTATTACTTATTAGTTTTATCCTCAAACGTCCTCATCATTATGTTATTTCATTTAGTAGATTTTTATGTGGCAGTGGGCAAAACACATGGCTGTAGGAAAAGAGCTGTGAAAAAGCTCCTATCATGTGTAGGGTGATAGGATGTTTTCCCTATTCCATATGACTCGACAGGTCATCTGGCTTTCATTCCTTTCATTGTGAGTTCCCAAGAAAAATCTCAACCTGGATAACTGGAAAGGTTTACAAATTTTAACTAGATTGCCTTATCCTTGTCTTTGTGGAATTACTTTTCCTGAGATCTATTGTGGTGTCATTCCCCTTCAGCTTTTAGCAGAAGACACCATAGAAAATAGGTGTATGAATCCAGATGCTATGTTTGCTTGGAAAACTTTGCTGAAGATATTCTCCACTAGATGTACTATGCTACTTAGTGTAAATTAAGTTCACATGAGAAAACTGTTGTTCTAAACTGAGTGCCAAGAAAAGACTTGTATTTTGTAGAGAACTAGAATGAAAAATAGAAATCATGTAACAGATTGTGTTCCTTCTTTGCTTCGACCACTAAAAAGCTCAGATCAAATTTGTAGCTCAGTTGCAATAACTGGTATACCTACTGTCATGTATACAACTGTGTTTCAATTTATTTCTTGTTCTTAACTTCCTACTTTAATTTGATTTTCCTTTGTTATTATTTTGGCATATTCTTCCTTTTTGGTATTTTTGAATACTCCCTTACAAATACATTGATTTTGTTTAGAAAAAGGTGTGATGAAAATAAATAGATTTAATACTTAGTAATATAACTTTTAAATAATTCCAATATTCTGGAAGTTCCAAGTATTTCAAAGAAATTATCACAGTTGTCTTTGTAAATTACAGAAAACTTAGACACAATTTTTGAATGGAAAAGGACATAAATACACCTGGAATAAGGCTAGTCATTGTGTGAGTTAGGTCAGTAATCAAAGTCTCCCAGACCCTATTTTTCAGTCTTCTTTTCACAAAATATTTTTCTCTCTCTTTACTTATCAATCTAGAATTTACTTTACAATCTTATCCCTTCTCATTCTCTGTGGTGTCTCTACCGTATTAATTATAAAAAGCAATACTTACTTATTTGTCAACATTCGATAATCTGCCACTTTAGTGGACAAATCAATTATTTGATCCAAAATTTCTGCACATATTGAATAATGCTTTTTGTAACGAGCTTGAGCTCTTTCTATAGCAATCTGTTCATGGACTTGCTTCTCTCTGAAGATTTGTTCTTCAAAATCTATCTTGGCTTGTTTCGCCAAAGCCTGAGAAGGCAAAAACATATTTTTAAGTCACTATAATTGTTCAATGATGCAAATGAAAATAATGTCATCATTTCAATAGCCAAAAAATCTTTAAATAGAATGGAACCTCTTTTTATACTAGGAAAAATTAATCATGAGTGAACACTTTCTCCTTAATACATTAAGTTCTGAGTATTATGGCAAAGACAATATTGGAAAGATTCAACCCTTAACTTATTTAATCAACAAAACATGGGACAATGAAAAGTGGTCTAACCAAGGATAGCCCAATATGCATAAATGATAAATTGGATCTTAAGTCTTTTAGAAGTCTAGAGTTCACGGGTTGCAAATACTCAGGGGTCACAGAGAAACAGGCAAGTCTGTGCCAGACCTCACACCCACCACAGGAACTTGATATGGATTATGTCCTACAAGTCTTATGTTTTAGTAGCTTGATCTTAAGAGGGTGGGAGATCCTATTATGGTGATTGAAAGGTGGGGCCTTGAAGAGGTTATTAGGTTCTGAGGACCACGTCTAGTCTAGTGAATAGATTAAAAATGGTGGCCATGGGCGTGGTTCTGAGACCTTTAAAACAAGAGCACATGAGCAGTTAGCCTCTCCCCACTCTGCCATTTTCTGCTATGTGAGACCCCTGCATTGCGGTAAAGCCACTGCCAAAGAAAACTCTCACCAGATGTGTTCTCTGGACTTTGGACTTCCTGGCCTCTGAAACTGTAAGCAACAAATCTCATTTTCTTTTAAATTACCCAGTTGCAGGTATTGTGTTCTAAGCAACAGAAATGGACTAACACATAACTTCAATCTGCACACATCTAATTTTTCCCCTTTCTTCATTTCAAGCAGGCAGGGGTGTCTTTTTAACTTCTGTTTTAGGAAATTTATGTAGGGTGAAAAGTAGGAACTGTTGAAGTACCTCCTGACTTTAGAAAAAGACTAAATTCACAGGCAAAATAATCTAGGTTTCTGCAAAGAGAGGATAAAGGGAAAGGTTTTGGAGGCAAAGAGAAAGGTAAGGAGCCATGCACCCTATTTCCTGACAGCTCCTGGGGAGCAGCAAAGCCTCAGAGAGGATAATGTGGGGGACCCACAAAGGCTGGAACAGCCAAAACAAAGTTTCCTGTGCCACTGAGGGTTACATGTGGCCCGCTGTACCTAGAGTCTCAATGGCAATAGATTGGGTTTACACCTGATGACTTTTGTATTTCCTCAATGATTCGGCCCTTGTAAGCTGGGGCATAGTGCATCTCTCTGGAAACCAGGGATGGTGGTGTAGGCATGGGGAGAAAAAGACACATTGTAGAGCTATTTAGTACATAAAACTGATAGGCTAGAGTCTCAATGGCAATAGATTGGGTTTACACCTGATGACTTTAGTATTTCCTCAATGATTCGGCCCTTGTAAGCTGGGGCATAGTGCATCTCTCTGGAAACCAGGGATAGTGGTGTAGGCATGGGGAGAAAAAGACACATTGTAGAGCTATTTAGTACATAAAACTGATAGGTCTTAGTGATTGATGTCTTGTATGTGGAGGAGTGAGGGTGAAGCAGATTTCAGTGGGCCCTGAGGTTTTGGACTTGCACAATTGGATGAAGAGTGATGTCATTTGTTGAAATACGGAACCTTGAAAAAGTTTAGTGGGAAAGGTTGTAAGTTTGGCTTTGAACAAGTTGAATTTGAAGTGTCTCTGAGATGTGTGACTAGAGATGTCAAGGAAGCAGATAAATCTACGGATTACACCTCAGAGGGCAGAAGCACAAATGCATGAATCGCGTCTATTGCAGTAACTGTACCCCCATGGTTGTAGATGAGATTGAAGAAATAACAGAGAGGGAAAAAGAAGCAAGCCTAGGAGTAAGCTTTGAGGACTCCTAACAGTGTTTTGGGATTAGAGGAGAATGAGCCTGCAAAGAAGGCTGAGAGGAGCAGCCAAAGAGGGAGGAAAACCAGGAAAGTATTTTCCACAGCAGTATTTAATAGATAGTAACCACAGACTAGCAAATCATTGCTATTAGTAAAAATAATATAAATATTAATAGTCGGAGAACTTCATTAAGAAACTTTAAAAATCTTACTACATTTAAAAGTACTTCTAGAATTCTCTCACCCCAGAAACAATAACAAAAAAACTACAAGGACAATAAAAATTAATAAATAACAATTTTAAAACTTCTCTCTTCTTCAGGAAAATGAAGTAGTAGCATGATAATGCTGTAGAGATAAAATGTATTTCATTTAGTTAGTGAGTGATATTGGAAAGAAAAGGTGACAATGTCCATTTGACATTCCTGAGAAATCTATTGGAGACAAAACCCTAGACAATCAAAATGACTAGAGAGACATAATCATAAGGATTGGTGGTGAGTACTAAATACTTAGTTATTTTCAGAATCAAAACTAAAGGGAGACAGTATAGTATGTAGTGGCAATATGCCCTATACAAAAATTAAAATGGGCAGATAATAGATCACATAAAAAATTAATCCTCATTAGTTGATTGGTGTCAAAATATAGCTTTTTTTTTTTTTTTTTTTTTGAAAAGATGACCAGTAAGGGGATCTTAACCCTTGACTTGTGTTGTCAGCACCACACTCACCCAGTGAGCAAACCGGCCATCCCTATATGGGATCCGAACCCATGGCCTTGGTGTTATCAGCACCGCACTCTCCCGAGTGAGCCACAGGTCGGCCCAAAATATAGCTTTGTTTACCATGACTTGATAGAAAGGATCCAAAGTAAACTTAGAAAAAGTTTTTAAGGGAGCTATTGTTTACCGCTTCTCGATCAAGAGCATCCTGGAAATCTTTAAGTCGTCTTTCCTCATATTGTTTTTCTCTGAAAATTCTGTTTTGCCATAAGACCTCCTTTTCATGCCTGACATGCATGAGCTGCACAGCAATTCTGCGCTCCTGCTGGGACTGCCGCATCAGTCGGTTAATCAGCTGCTCCTCCCGATAAGCCTCCTGAAAACACCGGTACAAGAGCCAATTATTTGTCAAAACAATGCCCAAATTACCCACTGGACTAAGAAGCCCATACATAAGTAATGTATGAAAAGCACAATACTCTTTCAAATCAACTTCTGCTGCTTAAATTTGAAAATGGAAAAAAATCAAATTATAAAAAATGAAAATTTCTAACAAAGTTTGCATAATTTTGGTATCTAGAAACATTATGGTCTTGAAACTTGCAATTACTTTAAAAGAATTAGTACTTCCTTTAAAATGTGACAAAAATAAATCAGGTGAATTTTTTTCAAGGTTTTATAAACAAGTGATAAAATTCGTAACTTACGAGCATGTGTTCAGAAGTCATAACTGCTAGTTGTAAAACAAGTGCAGACATTGTCTAGCAGAAGACAGCAGATCTGATTAGTACCCAGTAGGGATATCTAAATGCCTCCATGAGAAGAAGCTAAAAACTGAAAGAATGTGAAGACTGGAGAACAGGCTAAGGGGAAATGACCTACGTCTTATCTTAGACAATCTGAGTGGTCATAATCTGAAAGAGAAAACAACCAAGAATATGTCTAGTTTAAGAGAATAGAAGGGGGACCTATGAATGAACAGTGGAAAAAACATTAAACTGGGAATCAGAGGACCTGGCCATTGTAGTCCCAGTGGTAGAATTAATTGGCTGTGTGGCCTTGGGCAAGTAGCTCAGTTTTTCAGGCCTATTTTTTGGCAGATAAAGTAAGGGGTTTAGATGGAAGATGATCTCCAAGGCCCATCAAGCTCTCTCACTCTGTCTAAAGAGAGATATCAAGTGGAAAGAGGAGGTAATGGTAATACTCAGTGGAGAAGACTTAGAAGACTACATACACACTGTAGTTTTCCATTAAACACTCAACAATCAAATGATTTTGTAACAAAATCTGTCATCATTAATGACACTGTCCCAAATAATCTTTCCCACTATAAGATTACAGGAGAATATTGTATTTTAACAGAACCAAGACACAATAACAATAACTCTATGGTAAATGCTGAAACTTGAACCTGGGAATTACTTTAAAATGTAGATTAAATAAAATCTACAAATCTTGTTTATTTTATTTAATCTACATTTTTAGATTAAAAATTGATTAAATAAAATGTGAAAATCTAAATCTGAAAATGTAGATTAAATAAAATGTGAAAATAAATACACATTTTTTATGTTAGTAAAATAAAGTTTTAGCAACTTTGAAACATATGTCTCATCTAGTTATAAAATTCTAAAAGCTTTAATGTTAACGTTTGTTTCCTTTTGAGATCCAATACTGGAGGTGAGACAGAATGTAAAAATGGCTACAAGTTCTTCCATTCTATTCATTCACAGCCTTGCAACATTACCCTGCAGATGCCCCCACAAAAAGTAGAATCCATTTCTTCACTCCTTAAATATGGGGTATGGGGTGACCATTAACTTGAATTGACCAATGGGCATCATCAAAAAACCAAAACTAATCTAAACAAAAAAACATTCAGGGTCAGACTTTCTTAATTCTCCCTGCCACTGCCACCACATGCATAACCTGGTTTCCTAGAAAATGAGACCTTATAGAGAAAGGCATCAGTCTTCCCAGCTGGACCTGATGAAGCTTCATAAGTCAGCCTGCTCAGGCCAACCCACCAACTAACCAAAGATATAAGAGCAAGCCCAGCTAAGATCAGCAAAATAACAGCACAGCTGAGCCCAGTCCAAACTGCTTACCACATTTTGGGATGGTTTCAGATACATGAGGCACAATCCCCACCATATTTTTAAAAAATATGAACTTGCTTTATTATTCCAAGTGCATTCTAGCACATTTGGCTGTGTTTATTCGGCAAGGCAGTTAAGTTGTAGAGATGAGAGATGGTCATTTCAACCCTTATGACAAACAAACTGGATTGGTCAGTTATGTTTTGATTGTTGTTGGATGACAACACATTATGATTAAAATGGGAAAAAGAAAAGGAAATTACTGTGGAATGGCTGAGTCAATGCTATGTATATGAAGCTTGAGTATGAAGAACCAGCAAGAATACTAGGGCCTGCACCCCAAAGTTGAGTGGAAAAAAAGACTTATCTTTTGTTCCACCATTCAAGCAGCTCATATTTTAAAAATAGACTGTTTCACAAAATTTCAGTGGCATGCAGGACATATATTTTCATAGAAACAAAGATATAAGTTATGAGTAGGTGCTCAGGGCAACCTGAAGATGTCTGTTTAGCCCAGAATATAAAATATTCTGTATTTGCAATGAATAAAATAGAAGATAATAGAAGATATGCCTCTATTTTAGTTATATTTCCCATATTTGGGGAGGATGGAGATAGATATGCAATCCAGAAAGGCTTCAATTTGACTGCTATGCTCTCTACTTCGCCCATGAGTGGGTCTATAATCATTGCCTAGTTCTCCACAGGTGTCTTAGCAGCTCTCATGGAGGAACGGGGCACTGCAGGAAAGACCTGACAGCTAAGTATTCAAGGATCTTTTAGTTTAGAAGGGAGAGAGGTGTCTGATGTTTAAATGCCAGTTCCGAAAATAGCATAGAAAAAGTTCTTGGAAGGCAGAGACAGCCGATTTAGGGCAAACCCCCAAAACTAGCCAAGATGCTAGCCAAATGACCATAGAACCAGGTGGGAGCCAAACTGTGTTCCCAATCTAAACATCTCCACTTAAACACCTATGAAGTGCTTCAAACTCAAAAAGTCCAAAACTAAACTCACGAACTCCCCTTCAGACCTGGTTCTCTCCCCATATTTCCCATCTCAGTTGATGAGCCTATGATCCACTCTGTGATCTAAGACATTAGGACCATCCTAAATTCATTTCTTTCCTTATCACTCCTAATATCCAATTCTTTAAGAAATAGTCTATTGTACCTCCTATGTTTGTTTTTAGACCACCCCCTTACTCTGTTCTATACCAACTGACACCACCCCTATCTTGGACAACACCAGCCCCTTCCTACCATGCCTTCCCCCACTACCCTTACTTTCCAAACCTATTCTCCCCAAAGTCAAAGTGATCTTTCTAGCTTTAAATCTCATCATTTAATTCACATAATTCCATTTCTTTATGACTTGCTAGGCAAGATATGAACTTGAGCACGGGTCTCTGGCTCTTTCCTCACCAGCTGAACTAAAATGATGATATATCAACTCCAAGGGGAAGCTGAAACAACTTGGAAGCTAGAGAAGATATCCTGAGGCATTTCTAACAGATTCAGTGCAAATGGAGCCAGAAGAAAAGCATCCAGGGATGACATGGGATTCATGTCATGCTTCTGAAAAGTAGCAGGTACTAGAGCAAAGTGGAGGAAATCCTAGCCCTAACAAATAATATTTTCTCTTTGGAGAAAATATGAGGAGAATGGATGGGAAAACAGGCCATGTTGCACATGACGATTTCCTGTGCCACCACCGTGGACAGGATCACTTGTGTCAGCTGCACACAGAGCTGCGCATACCGCACTCAATGGAAAGGAGGCGGTGGGAGTGGAGACCCCTTGCTGCATGCCTCAAGCCTGGTTCTAGAAACAGCAGCTTCCCCAAACACAGGGAAGAAATGGCACAAGATGGGGTTCCCACGAAGGAAATATCCAAAGCCCGGACTCTTTTTATGTCCCTTAGATTGCTGGATCCACAAAGTAGTAAACATATCTTCAGCTATAGTCTTAAAAATTCAGTGCTAATAGCATCCTAATGGAAAGTGAGGAAAGTCAGAAAGAATTCATTTGCCCCTTTTCTAGGTAAATATCAGACCTAGATGATAAGCAGAAAAACAATTAAGATAAAACCTTGTAGCCAACACACAAGTGTTTTGTAACATAAATATAAGTGTGTCCAAAATCCCATTGCTAGGTAATGAAATTTGAAATGGGTAGTTATTTTAAATGTTCTTTTCAGTTATCTAATTTCCATAATTTGCAATTCTTCTAATTAAAAGGGAGATGATTAAGATATAAGTGAATGTGAAGTAGTAACCTTCTGGCACAAAGAGATGTCCGGAGTTGTTCCTGGAAAGTTTCACCAAGAAAGCAGGAGAATCTACGAATAAATATTTTCACTTCTCAATGCTTCCAGGAAGACTTTATTTCCCTTCAGTGAACAAAACCGCTGAGCAGACCAGATGTGGTTAGAGGAACAAAAGAAGCATCTTCAAACGGTCTTTCATGTTTTAGACGTACAGATTTGTCCTATTTAAATTCCCAACTGAAATCATCTTCCTCCCCAAGCCTATTCTCCTCATCGTCTTCCTTATCCCAGCAAATGACGCCTCCATCCACCCAGGTGCACAAGCTAGAAATTGACTTTTGTCCCACCTTTTCACTCCCCCATCTCTAATGAGTCATTAAGTCCTATCGATTTTACTTCTAAAATAACTCTTGAAGGCACGTCTCTCAATCCCCATTGCTACACCCTAAATTTAAACTGGGATAATCTCTTATCTGGATTAAACCAACAAATAGGACTTGGTTTGCCCTCCTATAATTTATTCACCAAACTAAAGCTGGGGTGATATTTCTAAAGGCAAACCTGACCTTGTCCCTCTTATACCCCTTTGCACTCAAATAGGAAATTGTAAAATCTCCTATTTCCCTCTGCACAGTTTACAAGGCTCATTATGATTTGGCGTTTGGTGACTCCTGCCAGAGGACGTGACTTTCAGTTAGCTAAAAGCACTGAGCCTTTCCATGTGATACTCTCTCCTCTGGAGACACACTTCACCTTCCACCATTCCAGCCTCCCCTCACCCCAACTCCACCACAACCCCCCACCCTCCATTAGGTAACTCCTGACCTTCCTCATGCTTCAGTTAAAGTCCTCCAGACACTGTCCCCTGAACTAGGCCGGGTGGACCTCCCTCCTGAGTGTCAGTCCCCACCCCCCATCACCTTCATAGCCCTTTCATACTCTAATGTACTTGCTTGTTTCTAGATCCCCCCCCACCTCTAGACAGCAAGCTTTGTGAGACCAGGTTTCTTGTTATTTGCTCATTCTTGTATCTCTGGGCCTAGCATGGGTACCCCGAGCATAGAAGAGGTTCAGTACATATTTGTTCAATGTAAGAGCTGATCAGTGATTCCCAAAGTGTAGCTGCATCAGAATCACCCAGAGCATCTGTTAACACAGATCACTGGGCTCCACCCCCAGAGCTTCTGATTCAGTCTGGGGTGGGGCCCAACAATGCTGGTGCTGCTGGTCTATGAACCATATTTCGAGAACTACTGGAGAAGACTAATGAACAAATCGAGAGCATGAACAAGTTTTTCATATTTTCATTAAAATGTTGCCTTTTGCATCTCAATGTATTAATGCATACACATGATTAACAGATTTTAGATTCCTTTTTTTTGCAGTTTTTTTTATTGTGGTAAAATGTACATTACCTAAATTTTACCATTTCAAACATTCTTAAGTGTACAATTCAGTGGTATTCAGTACATTCTTAATGTGATGTAACCATCACCAGATTTTAGATTCTTTTGTAAGTATGTCAGGGCTTTTTCTAAGTGTATTTGCTGTTATGATGTGAGGATGTGTCAGTGATATTTGATTCAGAGTAGTGGACAATACATACACTGTATAAGATACATACTTGTGCATATATATTTTGTAAAATTCCCAGCAATAATATTTAACCAATATCTAAATATCTTACCTCTTGTGCTTCGTGGGCTATTAACTGGTCCATTAACAATCTCCGCCGTCTTTTCTCCCTTTGTTCTCTTGCAAAAGCATCTTCTTCTAGGCGCTTCTGGATTTTTTTAATGTAGTCATCATCCGAGTAAGTGTTTAACAAATCAGTAGTTGTCTGGCCTGCTGTATCTAAAGAAGTTTTGGATGCACTAAGGACAATAAGTTTTTATTTTAGATTTTAAAAAATAACGTGATCACATGCTGCTACTTATGATTATGGAGGAAGACCTCAGGAGAAGTCTCCCTTGAGTTCTCTGTTAATTTAGTAATACAAGCACTGAAGCAAATATTAGAACATCGGTGTGACACCCATAGCTTCACCCCATTTCTGAACTCTGTCTGTGAGGTCCTTAGCATAGCTCTACCCAGAGATTCTGGATTCCTCTCCCTCTTTGTCCTGATGGCTCTGGGCCTCTTGCCTCCCCTGTTTTGAGTCAGCAGTAAGCAGACTACTGATAACCCAAGTGCCAGGAAAAACAGAAAGTAACGTCAGGTCAATAGAGAGTACTTCTATGGATAGTTCCATACGCTACCACTCTCCTCTCAGTTATGAAAATGAGAGCCACTCTATGAACTGCAAGATGCATTTCTGACTGCTTAGGATAGTGGCTCAGCTCTTAATGGAAACTCAGTAGCTGAAAGTTGACTTGCCTATCATACCACACTCACATGCACAGGTCTGACCTGGCCCCTTGCTCAAGTCCTAGAGACTCAAGTGAGAAGACCTCAGGACTCTCATTCTGCCTCATATACAAAACTTAAAGGATCGGGAAGAGCCTGGTGGTCTTCCCAGAAGTTTAGCACATTCAATTTAGTAAGCCTAATGATGGCTTAGTGCAGAATTTATAGCTTCATTCAAAAGTAAAAGATACATTTTTATGTATATAAGGATCAAATAACCAATTCTCATCTGCAAATTACTTTAAAAAGTAAACAAAATGCAACAACACAATAGCACAAGATATACCATAATGTTAACTTGCCGTAATGTTTGTTATGAGTAATCATTGTTTTTAATGTTATGAGTAATTTTAATGTATTTGGTTTAAAATATAACTTATAATTTTGTTAAAAAACCAAGGACACATTATTAATGTGTATAGGGTCTAAATAGTCATCAATTCTCATATAGACAGAATTACTGTTATAAACCTATAGTTAATTCATGTTCAATGATGTAATAATTGCATATTTATAATACAGGTCTTATTCAATTATAGGTCATAATTTGAGGTTTGCTGCTCCCAGCTGAACTCCGAGGCTATAAGAAAAGTCTCCTATTTTCCTCCTCCCTGAACCTGTGCCTCGCATGCCTGGCAAGCAGTTGATGTCTGCTAAATTTCAAATAATATGCTGAGAATCACTATGTAAATTTTAAAATCACACAATAACATTCTGATTATTTTTTCAGCAGGGGCTCAACCCTTGGTTGTACAATAGTCTCCTCTTACTAAGTTTCACTTTCCATGGTTTCAGTTATGTGTGTCAACTGTGGTCCAAAAATATCAAGTGGAAATTCCAGAAATAAGCAACTCATGAGTTTTAAATTGTGAGCTGTTCCGAGTAGTGTGATGAAATCTTGCGCAGTCCCCCGACGCATGTGGGACATGGATCATCCCTTTGTCCATCATATGTGCACTGTATATGCTCCTCCCTCATTAGTCACTTAGTAGCCATCCCATATATTAAAGCTACTGTCATACTGCAGTGCTTGTGTTCAAGTCACCGTTATTTTATTTAATAATGCCCCCAAAGTGCACAGTAGTGATACTGCCAAATTGTTATAATTGTTCTATTATTAGTTGTTGTTGTTAATCTCTACTGTGTCTAATTTATAAATTAAACTTTGTCATAGGTATGTATAGAAAAAAACAGTATATATAGGATTCGGTACAATGAGCAGTTTCAGACATCCACTGGTGGTCTTGGAACACATCCTTCATGTGTAAGGGAGACTACTGTGTTCTATCACTCAGAGAAGTTGAGCACAAACTTTGTAGCTACCAAAGACTTGGTAAGGTCAAAGACAGAGTTTCGTCCTATTTATTAAGATCTAGTACGATTAAGTATTTATAAAAATTGTGTGGTATAACACTTTTAGATCATTCATCAAAATTCTAATTATACTTTTACTTAAGTGTGTTGTTTAAAAGATTCTGCCCTGGATTGAGCATGGGTTAAAAGCCCTCTCAAATTATACTTACGTTGCTAATAATATACCTAACACATTGTTTTTTGTTTATTTATCAACTAGTCCATCCATTGATACATCCATCTGTTCATCTGCTATCTTACTCCAGTAAAGGTATAAAAAAAGCTACATGATATTTATTTGAATAATCATTTTCTTGAGGGCAGCGATTATATTTTCTTTGTATATGTTTGCTTGCCAGATCTCTATAGAGGTTAATAATTGTATGTGTATGAATTACTAGTAAGAGAATCCCCCACAAAATTTGTATTGAAAAAAAAAAGCAGTTGCTGGGAAAAGCCTCATAACCTATTAAAATATTAATCCAAATGCCAAATTATAGCAGCCAATAACCTCAGCTAAATAAATAATAAATACTATCTGGTATTTGTTTATCTAAAAAATGAAAAAACTGAGAAACCTTGTACATGTGGGGAAAAATAACCATGGGAGCTCTTGCATTATTAGCATTAAGACATCATTTCATTCTTCCACAAAAGAAAAAAGATCAACTTGAAAGTAACATCCCTGAGGATGCTCAGCAGTGGACTATGAAAGAGGCGCCTGCAGAAAGGACCCCTTAAGTTCAAGCTGTGAGAAGATCTTAGTGCTTTCTGGCAGGAAGGTAGTTCAAAGTTTCTGAATAAGACCAGAACATTCTTCATTCTAATCTAAGAATTCAGAATGAACTAAAAAAGAAGTGATTAATAAAGGGGCTTAAGGAGGGCCATATTGTACCATGGCCATTGTTTTCTTTAAAAGTTTGCTCTAGACCAGTGCCTCTCAATATTTTTCTTCTCAGAGCCATCAGAGACAATGATCTTTGTGTAGCACACTGGAAGGGATTTAGAGACTCAGATGAGACGGCTTATAGCCAAAGGCGACTGTTCCAGAGACTTCAGCTGCCCCGGGCTCTATTCTGCTGCTCTAAGAAGAGAGTTTATCAATATCTCATGGCTCCGCAGCTGGAAATCTCTAGCAGGACCAAGTGGAGGCTTCTGAAAAGAAGGAACCTGTGACAGATACTGCTATTTCCCTTCCTTTTACCTCAAAACAGAGCATAAATTTTATTCAGGGAAACAATGTACCCAGCTAAAACTACATTGCCCAGCCTCCCATTTGGCTAGGTGTGGTCATGTGATTGAATTCTGGCTCATATGATATAAGCAGAAATGATATGTGAGACTTCTGGGAAGACCTTCAAAGGAGCTATTTCATATAAAAGATAGCCACTTTTTGCCCATCCTCCTTTCTGATGTCTGGAACATGGGCCAAATGGCCAGAACCCCGGCAGGCATCTTGTATGATGAATGTGACCTGGCAGGATGAAAACCACACAACAGGACAGTGCAGCAAAAGCAGAGCAAGGAGGAGCCTTACTCCTTGATGACCTTGGAGCTGCAACACATGCTCCTTACCTTCTGATTTCTATTAAACGGGAGAGAAGTAAACTTCTAATTTAACCCACTGTTGTTTTGGAGTTTCTAAAGCTAGAAACCTAGGGTCAGAATAGCAACTTTTTTCTGGGTTGGCAGAGGCAATAAGGAGCAGGGTAAACATAGCTGTATTGTACAGGGATGATCTTTCAAACATTTAATAGTGAACAGGGCAAGGATACTAATCAATTGAAATTAATACTGGTGCAGGGCTCAGAAGACACAGCTGTGCTTGGTGTTAAATCTCGTTGCTAAACTGTGTGGAAATTGAAGGGTACAAGGAAAGGGGCCGGCTGGAGAGCTACACAGAATATCATTCACCAACAAGCAACAAGGTATTTCAATACTTTAAGATGGTCTTTCTAGTGGACACCATCTGTTTATCATCAAAGAGCATGTGACTGGTGAGATGAGTGAAAGAGAAGAAACTGGATGGTTTCGTGGGCCAAGGTTGGGGTGGGTCTGGTGGGGTTCAGGTGGTGGCTGCATGGATGAGTAGGACTGGACCGGGTGGTGTTTAGGGGACAGAAGAAATGCTGATAAATGAGAGTGGAGATCAGAATAGGGCATTAGAAGTTTCTGCAGAGGGTAGGAAGCAAGGTAATGCATGTGTCCTCCATTTTGCTTGATTTTCCTGACTTCGTCACCATTTCTTTCTTCTGGCTTTTTTTCTTACTTGTCTTCATTTGAATCCATCCATCCTTTCCTCCAGAAATATTAATGTGGGATTGAAGTATGTAATGTTTCTGATTTTCTTCTTTAACAGATTTATTTCATATTCCATAAAACATAAATGAGTAGAGTTTTGATAGTTTCCATTTAAACATGCAGAAAAATCCGAGATACTCCTATGTAATGCAGTTTCTAATGGTTTATTTTCTGTGAATTGATGTTTCCAATAGGAAACAAAGCGATAAGGGATCTTTATCTTTAGGCAAATGAAGCCCATTAACTAGGTGCAATGAACTTGCCAAACTATTTTTGTGACATTCAGTCAACAAACTCATTCTACAACTCTTTACTGCTGGTTCCTGTGCTAAATACGAAGGATATAACATGAGAGAAATCAAACTAGAGTCTAATAAAGGCTGTGATGTAACAAATTTAAATTAGTGGTAACTCGAAACAATTTTAGACAATGTTTTTTTAAAAAATGTGTAAACTTAGAAGAATAAGCATAGCATAGAAATATAAATCAACTTCATATTTTATAATAGTCACTTTCCCTCTAGATCTTTATAACATTTGTTAACGAACAATTAATCTGAATTTTAGCTCATTTATCTTCTTTCATATACTCTGTTGATGAATATTTTCTGTTGGAAAAATATAGGAAAAATGCTCAGGGCCCCTCAGATGTTCAGAATCTTGCTGAGGCATGTGCGCTCAGGTGTTCCTTGGTTATCGTCTAGTGTAATTGCACATGTGCACCCAGGTGTCCTGCGAGCATTTGATGTAAATAGGCATGTGCGCTCAGGTGCTCCTTGGTTATCGTCTAGTGTAATTGCACATGTGCACCCAGGTGTCCTGGGTTATGGACTTAAGGATAAGGATGAGTGGCTCTGATCCACGGTGCCTCCCATCCATGGGATGCTCCCCTGTGGGGGGGCGTGGGGAGGCTGCTACTGCTGCTGCAGGCTGCTGCTACTAGTGCTCCCGGAATGCTCTGCAAGGCCACTGCCACTGCCAGACCTATAAGCTACCAGACCTGTATGCTTCTGCCACTGAGGAAGCTGAGGACTGAGCTCATGTCATCTGCCAACAGCTCCTGGAATTGTTCCCAATTACCTAGCATGGACCTGCGTGTGAGGGGTCTGGGGACCCAGCCTGGCATGTGAGGGTTCTGGTGACCCAGTCTGTGCAGCGGGTTTGGAGGGTCTGAGCCCTAGGTCTGACAATATAAATGGAAACTTAGTATAACTAAAATAATGAAACATTTTGGCTTTAGTTATGATTTGCCTTACTTTGCAACTGGCATCGTCAGCAGGATTACTTTACATTTTCCAAAGTGAAAAGATCCTTGGAATAGCTATTTCAGATGAACTATTTCTAAATATTCAAAAGTTATATGTAAAACAGAATGCAGTTTTGTGATTGTCAAAATAGTTCACATCCCACCTTTCTTTTGCCTGAAGATCCTTTTTTATTAATGCTTCAAACTTCTTAATCTCATTGGCCACATCCTTAAAAGAAATTAATCATCAGTTCTTTGCCTCTAAAAACCATTGAAAATCTTCATTTACCATATTCATTCAAGTTAAAAGGTGACATGTACTACTAATTCAAGATAACTAGGAGCCAAGATATGAAAAGCTGCATTCAAGAATTTTTTTTTTTCCTTTTTGTCTTTTTTCGTGACCGGCAATGGATCGCAACCCTCAGTGTCACGCCCATACCGGACCGGGACCGGCAATGGGATCGCAACCCTCGGTGTTGCGCCCGCACCTCGCTCAGCCAGTGAGCCGCGGGTCTGTATGTGGGATCTGAACCCTCGGC
>NW_007727215.1:307620-377099 GCF_000696425.1 Galeopterus variegatus
TCTGAACCCTAGGCAGGAGCGCCGCTGCGCTCCCAAGCGCCGCACTGTAGCAGGGCGCCACCAGGCCGGCCCAAGAATTTTTTATAATTCTGATTTTTTTACTTTTAGACTTGGCTAATTCTATCTAAAAGAATGTGACAATTGCCTAACCTGAATTGTTCAGTTCACAGTTCTCTGACAGTGCACCACAGTACATTTAATGAGAATGAAGATTGTCAAAAGGTCAGGATATGCATTTTTTTGGATATAAATATTTCTTTAAAAATGTCTCAGGTGTTTCAAACATTCCTCGTGCAACCTTATTTACACTAGTAATTTTAATTTGTTCTCTGAAAATTAACATTAGCTCGTCCTCATGTATTAATAAACTTTTAATAAACTTTAATCAACTCAGGGACATACCAGAGTTAAATACTAAAATGGGGTCAGAAAAAAGCCTCTGTGGTGGTATTTTTTAGAATCCAAGTACAGGATATTTTGTTAGTATTAAAAAACAAAGAAATGTGGATTAATGTACAATGCAGTAGATTTAGGAATCAAAATTCTCAATCTCTGCTTTATTAGCACTGTGAACTTGGGTAAAACATGTCAGCTTTCTGGGTCTCAGTTTCCTTACCTATCAAATGGGGAAAATAATATCATACTTAGAGTTATTTACAAATTAAAGATAATGTGAAGTTCCCAACCCACAGCCTGACATATAGTAGATGTTCAATAAACAATAGCTATTATTTCTCTTCTTAGGTCACACGAGAAAATATCAACAATCATTGTAGCAATATGCCATGTAGATTGCAAGAATTCATATCAAAATATAGTATTGCTCCTAACCCTAACCCTATTGCTCTTCTATGAAATATAATCAAATTGTTTCCTACTGGAATGATTGACATGGTCAGTCATTAGTATGGCCAATCATTACTACATTAGTAAAATATCACTAGTGTAGATATCTTACATTTAAATATACTGATAGCAGCAAGTGGCTTAACATCCCTGGGATTCATAGAAAAAGAATACTACATGGTGAGGAGAAATCGAGTAAAACCATATAGTAGGAATGGCATATACAAGGTATCTGTATGTCCACTGGCTCCTTCTGTACCCATGGCAGATGTGACCTATTACAACAGCACCCTTTCTGATGTAGTTTGTTGGCAACCACAGAATCCTTCTCAACACAGGAGTTAAACTAGTACTGCCATTTAATAGGAGAGTTTCCCATCCTTGGCCTAAAACTACATTCTCTATTTCTGAACAAATAACAGTATAAAATGAATTGGATATGCATAGTGTGGAGGGGTTTTGAGTGAAAAGGAACAAGGCCAGAGATAATTTGAAGAGGAAGTGAGACGTTTTAGAAGGTCTCTCTCTATGTTTTAGGAAAAGATCATTCTTCAATTAAGAAAAATACAATGCAATATTAAAAGATTATCACTTACCTCTGCCTCTTTTTTCTTCTTCATCATTTTCTGGGCCTCAAGTGCTTTCAAAGTACGATTTCCTGCAGGTTTAGGAATCTGTATGATAGCTGCTTGGATTTTGGCCATTATTTCATTTTGTCGTCTTCTGCTTAAGCGTTGCTGAGTATCCCATATACATTAGTTGAGTTATTCCATTTGTCAGAATAATTTGGCATTGTTACACATTCACAGATACACAGATACACAATTTTATCTATTGAAATTTTCAGAACCCAGCAATGAACCAATGGACTAGATGTCACAATTGTGTAATGTTAGGAAGCAGGTGTCAATATGACTTATTTTGAAAAGTATGATATTAAAACACAATTTTGGAATCCCTAAATTATGTCTATCAAATATGTATGTTTTCACTTCATGTGATGACACTAAAAGGATGAGAAAGTGGTTCCAAATATAAAAAAGAGTATAATTCTTTCCCAGTCCCACCTTCGTGACCTGGTAAATCATGGAAAGAGAAAATTCTCTCTCTAAAGACGGTCTGAAGAGAAAATTCAGTCCAGGAGACAGTTTCTAGGAAGATTCCTGGGGAACCCAATAGAAATGACAAGCTTCCCCCAAACCCAGTCACACTTAAACAATGAGTTCAGGGACTTCCTCAAACACTGAATCAACACTAAATGATATGATATCATTTTTAGACCATCTATTCTGCATATAGGCAGTAATTATTTTAAGAAGAATATAAGCAGTAGGATAAAATAAAAAGAAAGCCTGAAAATCAGATAAAATATTTAACAAATAAATGACTTAGGAGGTAACATGAGAAACTAATTTTGACTTCACTACTAAAGCATTATATTAGAACCAATAAGATCATTAATTCCTATGTTCAAAGGTAAGATGTCAATTTACCATTAAAAAGGCAGAAATTATACATAATTTAAGAATTTTCTTCATTTCATTTTCCAAAATGTGAAGTTTTCTTTAATTGCAATATGTTTACCTTTTTTTCTTAAAACCAGGAAGACACAGACTCTACCTTTTGCTCTATTTGCTTCCTATGATTTTTAACACAATTTATTTCAGAACATTTAAATGGTGTCATATTTCCTTTTTCCCAACCTTCTTTGGAGACTTTCTGCATTAGACTTGGTACTTCAAAGTTGGACAGGCTGGTTCCATAAAATTAGAGTCCCAGCACTTGGTCTCTACTTAAACACTACTTTGAAAGTACTTTGTCTCTTTACCATGCAGTGCCAAGGTGAAGGACAATCCTTTATCCTTTATCTCTGGCAAGTAGAGTAATGGAATCATAAGATCTTCCTGAGTTTGTCTCTCATCTTCCTGTCTTTCCCCACAAAGCTGGCTACATTCAGGATACGTTAATTTCTTATCATCCTAAATATATGAATTTAAAAAGTGATTTCATAATGTAACGAGAAGAAATATACTTCTTTTGCCTGTAGTTTACACATTCCATATATCCAGCCACCTGAAATTCTCTTAAAAGTCTTTAATGATTCCACACTCCATTATCCTCTCAGGTCCTTAAAGGCACAGGAGATCATTAAAGATTTTCAGAGAAATTTGAGAAATAGCAGGGAGTTAGTCAAAGCAAGCAGCAAGGGCCGGGAAGAAGTTAAGAGATATTCAAGGTGGTTGGAAAGGGGAGCAAGCAGATAATTACCCCACATTTCCAGAAAGAGAGAAATGGGGAAGGACAGAAAGACCAAGGGATTGCAAAACAGGGGAAAGAGAAGGGAAAATGTCCACTCTGTCTCCCTCAGTGGTGACAAGAGTCATAAGCCTTTGACCATTGAGATAGCTGGTAGCAACCCCCATCACTAAAGCAGCTGAAACATTAATTTCTAGCAGTGAAAGATCAAGGTGTCCTGCCACTCCAGAGGATGGCAGTTCTTGTTCTTAGCCACAAGTAGAGATGACAATCAGCAAAAGGAGGGATGGAGAGAGGGGGAAAGGAGCAAGAGAGGAAGGGTGAGATAAGGTATGGCAAAGTCATGCATCAAGAAAATGCAACTTGTGCTACATTACTGCTTATGCAATGTGTACTATAGGCATAAATCACAAACAGAATACTATGCACTAACAAATTTATAGAAAAATTGCTCTATAAAACCTTTTCGATATTAAAACATCTTTGTTCTTCCTTGAGTTTTTGCATTCTTTCAAGTTTCTCAAACTGCACACGGGCAAGATCTTCTTTCATGTGTTTATATTTTTCTTGAAACCTGTATGTAACCCGCATCAGATTGAAATCAGTTTGACGTGGTATCAGGTTTTTAAGTCTCTAGATGAAGAAAGCATTTCAAAAGATTCTGTTATCAGAGAATAAAGGGTATGCTGTCACTATAAGCACACATAAAATTTGTTTTCAAAATAAAAGTTCTATGAATTTTAACACTGTTGATAGTTAAATTCACGCCCTATACCAATTGCTTATATCCTTAATGTGAGGATGGTAAAAAAGAACATTGTGATTTGAATTCCTTCTTACAAAATAGCCTCATATAAACTTTTATACTTAATTATTTACTCTGAGTTTAATTTGTATTCTTAGAAATACATTTACCAAAAGATAATTTCATAAAACCAATTTCGACATATAAGAGGTAATATAAGAAGCCAGGTTCTTCCCATTACTTAGGCCACTCCCTAGTAAAAAGTAAAGAAACATTAAAACTCCCTAGGTTTGAGTTTCAGCCCTACCATCTACTTGGGCAAGTTATGTAACCCCTCTGTGCCTTGGTTTTATCTTCTGCAAAATGGGAATAATAAAAGTACTTATTTCATAGGGCTGTGGTGATGATCAAGTGAGATAATACAGATAAAGGACCTGAACAGGACTTGGCATATCACTATGTTTGTTCAGTAGATTTCAGCCATTATTAGTATTACTAAATAATAGACACCTGCATCTCCCCCCATCTGGTATCAAAGAAAAAGGCATCTCCACTTCTTTCCTAAGACATCTCCTCCTCCACATAAGCCACTGATTGCATCCTCTGCTTTTCTCCCCTAGAGGACCTCTTTCTATTTGCTTCTCATACCATTTTCATCACTCCTGCCACTGATTTAATTTTCTTAACTGGGAAGTTGTCTCAATCTCTATATTCATAAAACAAACAAGCAATCTCACACTTCCCTTGAGTTTCTCTCTCCTCAGCGACTGTTCTTAATTTTTTCTTTTCCTCTACCTCCACATTTCTTGAAAAAATAATCTATGCTTCCCTCTTCCTCATCTCTAATTTCCTTCTCAACTCACTGCAACCCATACAACTCTACTCAAACATTTGTCTCTCCCTAAAATGTAAACTCTAAGAGGGTTGGGGCTTTCCCTGTATCATTCATTGTGTAAGTGCTTGACATAAAGTAAGAGCCCAATAAATATCTGTTCAATGAATGAACAATTGATTCTGGAAGGTCACCCATGACCAACATTAAACCTAGTGGGCTTTTGTCTGTCTTCAGCTACACAGCTCTAGGAGCACCTGTCACTGTTGACTGCTCTACAGTTGATTGCATGTTGCATATTATCTTCTTAAAGCTACACAAAAGCCTAACTCTAAGGCAGGTAGAAATAATCATCCTTATTTTTACAGTTAGGAAAACTGGGGTCGAAAGTTTTTCAGGGGCTGGCTCAAAGTTAACCACCTTGCAAGTGAAGGAAGCAGCGTGCAGTACTAAATTATTCAGTTTTAAGCTTACTCTGATTTCTAGCTGTCCATGGGTTCTGAGTCCATTCTGCTATGAGGCCATAAGGATGTATGTTAAGAATGAATGAATCTGAAAATGCATATGGCCCTCTCACCTATTACGTCATTATTGCTTCATAAATTAAATTGAAAAATTTAATTATCTCCATTTATATTTAGTGCTTTGCACCACTGCAGCCCTCACCATTATCCCAGAGGCCTGGAAAAGATAACGTACTTCACTTACCATAAGGAAATAACATAGGAACTGGAGATAATTGTCAACTAAAAAGTTGTATCAGTGAATCAAAACACATTTTGATGAGTATATCCAATGTTCAAAGCATTGTACTAAACATATTCCTTGACTTTGAGGTACTAAAAATCTTGTGAGATCATATAACAAATAAATAATGAATGGTTAGCCAAATATCAACATCAATAGGTTAACACCCAGATTGAAAATGACTTGTGCCCTAGGAGTTCCAAAGGAAGAATCCATGTGCACTGGGAAGGCAGCAGAGAAATAGATCGAGAAGGAAAGTTTGGGGAAGAAAAGAGATGAGAAGAATGAGTTTGGGTGGGAGGGAAGGTAGAGCAGGGATATACAAGTCATGTTCAAGGACATACTGTCAATCATTGTAGAAGGACTTTATGCTGAGGACTATGAAGAAATAAAGTTAGAAAGACAGGTTGAGACCGTTTAGTGAAAAATCTTGAATGTCAGTCTAAATTAGAGGCAGGATATGTGTAAAATAGAAGGCTTCTGAGAAGAACCCAATAAAAGTGGAATTTAGGGAAGATTCATCTAGCAATTGACTGACCTATAGCAAAAAGTCTGAACATCAATCAGAAGACATGTCAGCAGGCTGCTGCAATAGCAAGGAGATGTGAGCAGATATGACAGCAGTAGAAATAGAAAAAGAGGAGCAGGTACAGAAGGTACTAGGAATCAGGAACAGAATGTGGTAAGCTATTGGCAATGTGGATAGGATGGAGCAAGACATCAAAAATGAAGAAATGAATTTGAAATGTTAACACAAAATAAAACCTATGTATGACCAGTAAGTAACATACCAGTAAGTGACATAGATACCCAAGGGGGCTTCTTTGAGAAGGCAACATCACTGCCATTTCTTTTTACCAAATTTTACATTGTGAGATGTTTGTGATATTTCTTAATGTACCTACCTCTCGAAAAGCCTCACTTTTCATGTTTTGAAATCTTAAATTTGTTGGGGGTTGCATGCTTTGTATTTCCACACCAGTCAGTCCACTTTTTTTCTTTTTCTGAAGAACAATGTACAATTGATATAAAAGTTTTGTTGCTGCCCCAGGCTTTTCTGTGATGATGCCGTGGGCCACATTCTGATCAAAATGCACACCCAGAAAGTGAAGTGTTGGCTCCAAGCGAGAAAAATTATTAAGTCTGGCACTTGAAATCCTGGACATTAAAATATTTTACATAATTAGACACTAGCATTGAACTAAAAACAAACATCAAGTATCAGAGGTATAATCATGATCCAATATTATTAATTGTCCAATGTTCTTTTAAATGTATTATTCCTCTCTAAAACCACTCAATGATGTAAATACATTGAGACTTTTTAATTGTCTATGTCTACATGAACTCCTAGCGTTTATTTCTCTTTAATAGCTAAACTAATGCTCATTAATTTTATACACTTTTCTGCTCTAAATTGACAATAGAATTTCCACAGGAAGTCAATATGAAAAAATAACCAAATGCCTTTAAAAAGTTTTTCTTCTAAATAGAAAAAACTTAACTGTAATTTCAAGAAATATTTTACTTAGAAGAAAATTACAATTTAAATGTTCATTTCTTTAAATGATATTATTGGTAAAGTCTGAGAATAGTCCTAAATGTTGTACTGACAATTCTAACAACCATCCTCTCAGACATTGTCAGTAATATTTTAACTCAATAAATTAGCTATGTAATCAATCAATTATGTAATCTTCAGTATTCAGGTTATATTGTTACTTTGAAAATCAATAAAGACTTTCTAATTAGAAGTTATATTTATTTTTGAATGATCTATTATCAATCTAGGTTCACATTTTAGAAGAAATTCATTAATTTGTTCATTTGCTAATATACCCCTTGAATTAACAAACATTAAATAACTATTATGTACAAAGTATTTATTTATTAAATTTAATAAAGTTTCATAAATTTATTAAAAGTATTATGAAGATGAATAAGACACAGTCCCTGCCCTTGTGGAGTTCACAGTGGGAAAGTGAGATGAGCAAACAAGTAATAATAAGTTGATGTAAGTGTGCAAGAGGGGTCGCAAATGATCCAGGATTGCTAATGAGCCTATGAATCTAATGATGAATAGAAGGCAAAAGATATTGAATGCAGTTTCAACTCTTGTGCCTCTTTATGATCAAACTGGATATAAATATCAACTTTGGCCTATATTCTCCTTACTTTAACTTGTAACATTCAGTGACATTCTTTCATGGAAAAAATATACTGAATATACTTGAATATAAGTCAAAGACTTACCTGCCCCCAACCAAAAGTAATACCTCAGAACAGAGGAAGTTGCCATGTATTTGAGGGCCTACAGAATTTCTAATATTATAGGGGTATTCATTTGATTACTTAATTTTGGACTATAAAATCATTTGGGGAAAATAAAATAACTTTTAATGATCTCAATTAAATTTTCAGAAGCTTATAGAGATCACTTAACACCTAAACTTTATATATTGCTTGCGGTATACCATTTCTCAAGAGACTGCTCTCAAGCTGGGTTCTAAACCATTCATTTTTTTGTTTACTTGTTTTTTGAATCACAGATACCTGTGAAAATCTGAGAGTGATGGAAACTTTTCTACAGAAAAGAAAACACACATCCATACATATACACAAAATGTGTGTAACATTTTTGGGTATTTTTGAACCTCCTACAATCTAGCCTAAAAATGACAATGCTCTAAAAGGAGGTGGGGCTTGGGTAATATGGGAGTAATTTCTAAATATGAATGAGGAGTCAGTATCATGAGAAGGCCAATGTCAACAAAAATGTGGTATCCTTAATTCATTTTCCAGTTATGTGGTGTAACTTACTGTCCTATTTCCTTTGTTTACTATTACTCCTCTAACAAATATTAAGTAACATGTATTTAGTATATCACACTACATCAAATAAATTTTGAATAAAATATTTTAAATTAATAAGAGAGAGACAGGCTTTGGAGGAGATGAGAATAGATAATGCATGCTACAAGGAAAACTTCTCAGCAGTAAGAGTAAATATTTTTGTAGGTCATCTCATGTTCAGTTTTGTAATGTGTTTCTCCACAAATAACCTTACTGTGTGAGATAATAAACATTCCCCTAAAATGACCAAGCCAAAGCAGATCATGTTTTGAAGAGAATGGTTGTAAAAAAGTACGGTCAGCTCAATGACATGCTTACATTCCTTGAACAGATACCTGACACCCCCATTTGATCTTTCATCTCAGTTGTCTTTTTATGCCCTTTCCAGCCTAGGAGTCTTGTGGGCCTTGTTCACTACACATATTTGGAAAGATATGAACTGAGAGCCATCTGTCAGAGCATTGGTCTGGGCCACAACCTTGGGCTACAGAGGCTAGGGGCACCATAGTTCAGGAAGGAGAATCTAAAAGCAAACACTACCCATTTCCAAATTTTGTCATAGGTTAGCCCCGCGCCCAAGAAAAGGGGAAAGTACTTCCCCTTCTCTCATTTGTATTACATGGCCCCCGGAATGCAGTATAAGCTTGTTAATATTATAGTTCAAGCTTTAAAATGGCTTTTATGGACTAGCCAAAGTATCTAGGCATAGCAATACTTTTCTCTGGAGGTTCTTATTTATATTCCAAATTTCTAACCAATCATAGTTTGTGTGTAAATTGGTGAAGTTCACTCTTGTTAAAGCATTTGCACAATCAGCATAACAGGACAATCAACAGTTGTTTTTGGAGCCGACCCCGTGGCTCACTCGGGAGAGTGCGGCGCTGGGAGCACAGCAACGCTGCCACCGCGGGTTCGGATCCTATATAGGGATGGCCGGTGCGCTCACTGGCTGAGTGCGGTCACAAAAAAAGGACAAAAAACAAACAAACAAACAAACAAAAAAGAACAGTTGTTTTTGAACACAGAAAAACCACTGGGACATCTTTGCTCTGGAGACAGAGCATATGACGTAAATGATGAATTCTGAGGGAACAAGGAACGTATTCTGGGAAAATGCTTCTCCCTCTCTACTTTCCGTCCTTATTTGTCAAGGGACAGCTATCACCTTTCCTCTTTGCCACCTGGTGAGGGAATACATCTTCTTCCCAGGTAAGTAGAAGCTGCCCTTCCAGGGATATTCTTGCTTGTTTATTTTTTTTCTTTTAACTCATCTGCTCATTTTTTCCACCCTTTGGCAAGGACTAAAAATATTCTAAAGCAGAGAATTTTTCCAGAATTAGATGAGTTATTCTTAGAATTAAGTCATTTCCAAGACAACTACGTTATTAGCAAATTTAGGTTACAGTTTACATATTAGACTAAAGAAACTAAAAGTATTAGACAAGATCCCCGAATCATGAGCCCTAGCACTAGACAGTTGCCTAAAAAACAGGCTTTGACAAAAAAGGATCCTTTTTCCCACCAAATACACTATTATTAAGGCCATACCCATGAATTTACTGATCCTTGCCTTATTTAAAAGACCATGTAACTTGGAAAAAAGTGGGTTGTTCCAAGAACTGAAGATCAATGATGTTTGGTTGTCAGTACAAGTAGGCCCCTCTCCCTCTCCCATGAAAGAATGCAGTGACTCTCAATGGGAGAGAAAGTTAGTCCCTTGCAGTGGAGGACAAGCAGGGATATTGCACTTGATACTACACAGGACATACACCCGTCGACAGGTGGGGCAAGGGTCTGAAATTCACCCTTTGCTCAGCTTGCTAAGCCCTGTCCCAGGCATGAGACTGCTTTCTCCAGAAAGGGACTCCTTTTTCTTTGCACAAAGGCATCTCTGTTCAGCAGGACCTGCATCTTCACAGGTCTGTCCACTTAGATGGGATCTCTTTTTCCATTCCACACAAAAGTCCTCTGTGGGCCTGACAGCAAGAGCCAATTTAGTACACCTGAAATACTGCATGAGCGACCTGCTCGGTATAGTCCTTTAACTTTTCCATGGCTAAACAGGTATACTTTCTGATATCACTCATTCATTCATCAGGGAAACAGTATTGTGGGCCTGCTACAAGCCAGGGGTAATACTTGAAGCAAAAAGAATAAACACACTCTGCAACTTTCAGGATCTTTGCAATCCAACTGAGGAGTAAACATTCATTTATTCATTAATCAAACTTTGTTTAGGGCCCTTCATGTGGCAGACACTCTGATAAGAATTGACATATAAATAAATAATTATAACTTAATGTGATAAGGAAAGGGATGTCCAAAGTGTTAGAACAAATGGAAAAAGGGAACTAAATCTGCTACGGTAATAAAAACAGAGTTGAGAGATGGGGTAGATTTTTAGCTGGATCTTAAGAATGAATAAGAGTTTCTTGTGGTGGAAATGAAGGGAGAACATCAATATGCAAAGGTGCAAGGCAGAACAAAAAACACATGATGCATGCGTGGACCACAGGAGCTTAGGTTAGGATTACAGGTTGGTGGGAGAAGCTGGAAACCAGCCACAAGATGTTACAGATTGTTTGATTCCATTGATATGAAATGTGTAGAGCAGGAAAATCCATACAGATGAAAGTAGATTGGTGGGTGCCTTGGGCTGGCTGGGTAGTTAGATAGTGGTAACTTATGGTTGTGAGTTTACTAAATATGTGAATATATTACAAACCACTTTATGGTATGCTTTAAAATGGTGAATTATGTGTTATGAATTATATCTCAATATAGCTGATAAAAACAAAAAACATTATAAATTTTTTGTATTGGCAGTTAAGTTCTATTTCATATTTTTAAAACACAAATAGTAATACTAATTGGCCACTCAGGACACTATATGCTGTTTCATTTCTTCTTTTAAAAGGAAGAATCAATTACAAAAGTGGAAGTAATCTGGTCTAAGATTGTGGGAATATCGAAGACAGTAAGGCCCATCTAGAGATGAAGTCTTGCTGCAACCATACAACTTTCTCTCCTTTGTACTCTTGGGACAATAAAGAATGTACTGTATATGTGAGAAAGCAACAATTTCTATACCAATGGTCTGCCTGGCTGCTTTAGGTTTGCAAGGTATCTTATATTGATGATCACTTACAGTTAACTTTGGACTTTCCAAATGCAAAGGAATTGATTTTTTTTTAAGTAAGAAATAATCTTACTAACCTGCTTTCTGAAAATTCTGAGAAATCATCCTGAAGTTCAAACTTGTGCAGAACTTCTCCAATTAGATAGCCACTGGAAAATGCCTTTGCAAATGACTTGGGACCTGAATTTTAAAACAATGAAATAAGAAAAAGTAAATATAATGTTCCATATAGAGGTAATATATTCTCATTATGGATAAATAGAGTCAAAACTCCATAATTTAATGTGAACTCAAAATGCCATAAACATATTTCTGGAAACATCATTTAATAACCAAAGGAAAAGACTGAAGTTTAACAGTAGACATCTTATAAAGATCCCTAAATACAAGTAATTCAATAGTTGATAATGTACAGAATTTTGAAAGAAAGAAAGACAACTTCTAATCAAAATTAAACAAAGCAGAACCAATAAGATTTATGACTACCTTAGATCTAAAATCAAACCTCCAAGATATTTTATAAAATTATACTGTAATACTTTAGTTATCTACACAACCTATGAAGATAGCATATTTTAGCCAAGTCAGGTACGATCTAACTTTCTAAAACATACACTTACTTTTAATCTGAAAAATAATGGAAATTTTGCTAAAATCATCTGCACCTTCTAAAATAATGCTTACTGGGCTTCCAGTCAAAATGGCAGAATAGGCAGTCCCCAGCATCACTCTCTCCCACAAATCAACCTATTTACAACTACTAAAATGCAACAACAGCCAATCTGGGGCTGCTAGAGCCCAGGGGAAGAGAAGGAGAGACCTATGAAGGAGTTTGTGAATGCTGGAGAAGCCAGAATGAGAGAAAGAAAGGACCACTCCCACCATTTCAAGCCCCCACCACTTCAAGGCTGGAGCTGGTGAGTGCACAGAGCAAGAGCTGACAAAAGCTGCAGCTGTGCCCTTCATACGAAGTTGCTTGGAGGCAGCAGGGGACAAGAGGGCCCCAGGCCAAAAAGACCACTAACAGGGTTCTCAAGGAGCCACATAGGAGTGAAGAGCCACTCAGAGGCCAGTGAGTCATTGCAAGGGACCAGCACATGGCCCGTCCCATGGGAAGTGTTTGGAGTGCAGGTGGTGGGGGAGACGGGCCCACTGGGGGAACATTGGGGCACAGCATGGACAGCTGATCTGCCCCCCAATCGGTGTAGAACCACTCAGTGGAGACTGTTCAGGAATATAGAACAACAGAGGGTACAGTTGGCTGAAAAGACTCAGGCCCAGACCAGAGTTTCCACACAATCCAGGTGCACCAGACTTCAGAAGACCCAGGAGTGATTACAAGGTCAAGAAATTAAAACTTGAGCTACACAAAAAGCCTTCCTCAGGGAATCAGCAACAAAACAGAAATTTAGCTCAAGCTCAGGGATCAAGTGCTGGTCTCCACAGGAAGTTCTCCCATTTTAGAAATAGGCAAAGGACAACAAATTAGTTCCAGTGCAGAGTTTAAGTGGTGGGAACAGTGAATAATCCAACACAGAACTGAAAGAAAAAACAAAATACCTACAGATCAGAGACAAAGTTTGATATTAACTAGTAAAGGTCTAACACAACCAAAGAACACCTATAAAACCTAGAAGGACAGGAAGCCCCCTGGGCTCCTAAGCTGGGGATGGGGGAGGGCTGTGGGCCTCAGCTATGCTGCCTCAACTACCACACCCAGCCCAGCAATGACCACCAGGCTGCTGCTAGAAATGCCCTGGGCTCCTAAGCCAGGGTGGTGGGGTCTGAGACCCTCAGCTATGCCCTTCCAACATCTGCAACCAGCCCAGTGATGACCACCAAACCGCCCCTGGAAACACCCCGTGCTCCTGAGTTGGGACGGTGGGGAACCGAGGGCTTCAGCCACACCCCCCTGACATCTGCATCCAGCCCAGCAACTACAGAGTCACTGCTGGAAGCCCCCTGGTCTCCCCTGCTGGATTGAGGGGAGTACCATGGGCATCGACCATGCCCTCCCGTTTCTCCTCCTCCCACCCTGTTTCCCTTCCCCTTCCTCTCTCCCCCCACAACTGCTCTGCAACATCTTAGAATGTAGAAAAATAATAATATAAATAAATAAATAAATAAATTTTTAAAAAGGTTTATTGGAAAAATTTTTTTAAAAAATAACACTTATTGAATATAATCAAGCTTTTGCTTCATGGTTCAGAAGTGACAATGTGGTCCAATGGTTGTCCTATCCAATGATGGAGATATCCCAGAGGAAAACTGGCTTTGGAGCTGGAAACATCTGCACTACAATCTTCGCTCTGACCCTTACTGGCTGTGTGACCTTAGGCAAACTGCTCAACCTTCCTAGTTTTTGTTTCCTCATCTCTACAACAGAGATAACCATATCTATAACTTATCTTGGAGAACTATTTAAAAGACTGCAGATAATATATGAAAATTGCTGGGTACTATGCCTGCCACATAGTAGGCACATAATAATAAGTGTAGAAAAAAATTGTGTTTTTTGTTCAATAGAATTTCCTTTCTTTAAAAATGTCCTTAGTTTTTGGTCACTTGTATTTTTCCTGTGAAGTGAAGGATACAGAGTTACATGGTATTTAAGGACAATATACAGAACTGACAGACAAAATAAATTATATTATCATCACCAAAGCCATCGCCTCTCAAATGATTTCAAAATCCTCTGTAAATTTCCAACATGCTTCCATTGGGGTTCTTTAGGCAACAGTACTCAAAAAGTTATATGTCACTGCAGTATCAGAAACTGAGTTGTATCAGATTGTTCCATTTTATCTATTTGACTAAAAATGAGGCAGCTAATTGAATATGAAGAAATAGCATTTCTTCAAGATTTGTTGAACTGATGCTTGACTGTGTGGTTGCAGGGGTGAGGTGAGTTGCTCCATAAAGGTCATTGCAGAGACCTTACTCAGAAGACTACACGTTATCACAAGAATAAGACTCTTGTATATCTGACACCAGCCCACAATTTTATTCAAGACTTTTCTGATATTTGTTCTCAAAATACTTCATACTCTGAACAATACCCCTATTCTTAGGGTAAATTAATACAGTAACAAAGGTAGTTTAAAAAGATGTTAACTATTTCCATTGAATCTATTTACTCAGGGTGAGCTCTCAAACTGTCTAGCATTAGAATCTATGACTGTAGTGATGTGATATTTGATTTACAATAAAAAAACATAAAGGGTAGGAAACCTTCAGGGGAAAAAATGTTTTTGTCTATGAATCACTTTAGCAAAAAGTAAGGAAATAAAACTTTTGTAAGCTCCAAGGAAATAAAAGATTCAACTCACCTAAACTTGTGTTCAGCTATAGTTCACATGAGAAGAGACACACTGCTTTTACTCTTAAAGTCTAGAGTCCTGGCACCTATTAGTGGATTTTAGTTTGCTTTTCCACAAGCAGATAAGTTTCATCATTATTTTAAAGATATTCAGGGCAGAATGATCAGTCTAAAAATATAATACATTCTTTCACGGTTGGTGATTTAATGTCCTTCCTTATCAATCATATTTGTCCTTCTAAAGCCATGTCTTAATTTTAAATGCTGATGCCACTCTTGAGAAAATATACTTAGAGAACAGATGCTTATTACATTGTGAAGCTTCCACTAGGAGAACTTGGAACTCATGGCCTACTAGATCCATAACTCAGCCAGCTCTGTTGCACGGCCTGTAAACACCTTGCAGCACAATTTAAGCTTGTATTTTATTACCAAGGCACCCAACTGTACTGACTTTAACATGGCACCACCTGAATATCACGATGCCTTGCGATGCCACTAAAATAAGAGGATTGGTTTGATCTTAGGCTAAATGCCATCTGTTACTTAGCGAGTGTCTTCTGGCATCATATCCTAGTAGTTTTTGAAACAACTAAAATCCACATGGCTCCCTCCTCCTCCAAAGGGCAGAAATGTGCTGTCACCCCCTCCTGCATCATTGTTGTTTTCTGCTTCCCTCACAGACTCCCATTGCTCGCCATCAGTCCTGTCCTCTGGCCTTGCTGCCACCACTGCCCTCACTGTGCCATCTGGGCTGCCCTGGCTGTGCCTTCTACCGCTTCTGTCTGTTCCTCTTTCAGCTTTTTCCACTTCTCTCTTCCCTAGCCCATCCCTGTCCTTCTCTTAGTTTTCTGAAGAGCCATTTGACATACAGCCATTGTCAGCCTATGGGTATATCTTCCTTTCTGGTCCTAGCTCATCAAGCTTTGGGCCCAGAGTTCCACTTATTGCTTTCAGTTTAGGAGCTGTTGCTATATCACCTTCAGGTAGTTTCATTCCCTTCCTGCCTCCCTCAGGAGTTTGCTCTATGCCTGTTGTTTGTGTTCACTGAATGCCTGAAATCTAGCTCATAAATAACTGGAGAATAACAGAATCCTATTCTGTCACCCTCAGTGTAAGCAGACAAATGGTCTATAGCAAACTATTTGCTAGAAAAAGGTCACTAGAAAAATAAAATCATTATCCACTTCCTTTGAAATATCTGGCATATTAATAAGGCAATTCTAACATGAATAAAATAGAGGTGAGTATGGTGCAAAGGTAAAAGAAGGACAGCAAACACTTATGTCAGAATAGTTTACACAAATAAGCAAGTACAAAAACATCTATCTGCAGCTTTTCCTGCATAAACAGGTTTATCGTGTGCTACACCACAAAAAATAACAATGACAGAGCACAGCAAATGACAAAAGCAAGAAAGGGGAAACAAAAAAACAAAAAGTGGAGAAAAGGAACACAGCAAGAAGTTAGACAAAGGAAAAAAAGATAAAATGTATAAACTAGTAATATATAGATTAAAAAGTATAAAATAGGAAGACAGACAAGAAACCAAAGAGAAGACAGAGAAGGGAAGAGGGTGATGGAGAGAGAGAAACAATGAGGAAAAAAGAAAAAGCAAGGGAAAGCTTATTTTCTTCTCTTTTGTTTATCATGTTTTTCTTCTCACTGTCACCGAATATTATAACTAGTTTCATTATCGGTCACCTCCATAAATTAATCTGCATTAACAAATGGAATTTCCTATGGGGAAGAAGAAGTGGGTTGACTCCAGGACAAGGAACAATGAACAAATAAGAGAAATAAATTGGGAGCCCAGTGATACTCTTCATCCTGAGCCCCAAATGATTTACTTAATCTGGAATTTACTTAATCAGGGGTCAAGGTTGTTCAGCAACAACTCAACCAAGCCACATGTCTGATCACATCACTAAAGTTTTAAACTTTTAAAACTTTTGCTAAAACCTTTGATGTAGGCCTCTGTGATAGATCTATGTCAGGCTGGGATGGCAGGTGAAATGGTCTATGTGCTTCTGTATCAAAATGGCCCTGAGCCAGCTGGAGAAAGCACATGAAGCTATCCACATTCCAAAATGGCAATGAGGAGGGCACAAGCTCTAGAGAAAGATTCTCTGATGACACCTTGTTCATTTATAAGCCACTTGACCGTGGGCAATTTTATAGCTACAGATTTTCATCTGTAAAAAAGGGAGAGTGATGGGCTCTACCTCATAAGAGTCATTTTGAAAATTAAATGAGATCTTGCTTAGCATAGTGCCTGGTCCATAGTAGGTGCTCAGTGACAATTTTCATTGTTATTGTGCTGTCTACTAATTTAAGAAAACAGGTCATGTTAATTACACAATTTTTAAATTCAATAATAGATCCTCAATGACTATAGTGCAAACATCCTTGCTTAAAAGGTAATTCAGTACCCAAAAGCCAATATTTGACATTGTCCTTATTTCAGATACAGGCCCACTCTTAGAGCCAGATAGGCTATAACACACCTACCAGTCTGGGGAAGCACCTGTAATCAAACACAAGTAGTTGATTTCTATAGTAAAATATTTAAATATTCTTATTCAGTGAATAAATAAAAACTACATAGCCTCACAGCATTTCTGGTCAGGTTTTCTGCCACATAATTAAAGGACAAACATTTAGTTTTCAGAGATTTTTATTTATTTATTTTTTTGAAGATGACCGGTAAGGGGACCTTAACCCTTGCCTTAGTATTGTTAGCACCACACTCTCCCAAGTGAGCTAACCGGCCATTCCTATATAGGGATCCAAACCCACGGCCTTGGTGTTATCAGCACCACACTCTCCCAAGTGAGCCACGGGCCGGCCCTTGAGATTTTCGAACTGTAGATCAAGAATTGTAGACCTATACCATTTTATGGTCAGTGGCCTTTACTTCTCCTTTGCTAGAGGAGCAGAACCTAGCCTGCATCATCAACTATACTTAAAAATCCAGGCAAATTTACTTTCATTTGAGACAGAGAAAAGCAACTTCTTGTGGCTGGGTAGTGGCCTGGCCCTATCAGGCCTTGGTATTCCCAGGAACTGGCCAGGGACTCACAGCTGGGCCTTGGCATTCTCCTGCTGAAAATTACCAATGTCATAATGCACCAACATCAGACAAGGCTACTCTGACCCTGATGAATCAAGACACAAACAAAATCCTTCTGTAATCAGACAAAACAAGAATATTCTCCAAAACACAAAAATGACCAAACATCCCCCTATTTTTGCTAATACAATTGAGCAAAGGGTGTGTTCTTTTGTTTGTTTGTTTGTTTGTTTGACCGGTAAGGGGATGATCATAACCCCCGGCTCGGTGTTGTCTGCACCACGCTCAGCCAGTGAGCGCACCGGCCACCCCTATATAGGATCCGAACCCGCGGCCTCGGTGCTATCAGCGCTGCACTCTCCCGAGTGAACCACGGGGCCGGCCCAGGGTGTGGTTTTTATTACTCAAATAAATGAACCAGATTAAACTAAGCAACATGAAACTGTTTTTCCTTTGGAAGAGTACAACTTAAGGGCATGATACTGCATTTTGGTTCCTCTGGTGAGAGAGCCATAGAAATAATAAATGCTAAATATTGCGCTGAGGTCAGCATCATATTTTACAAGATAAACAGTCAGAGACACAATGGGATGATCACAGAACCATGGGAAACCAATTATTGTAGCTCATAGGGAGTGTGTGGGTGGTGGTTTGGCAAAGAGTTCTGGTTTATGCCTCAAGAAATGCAACTGGAGATGCTTAGATCCTTAAGCTGATGATAAATTCTTTGTACACCACTAATCTAGCAACTTCTGTGGATGACCTAAAGTTAAGCTGGCACCACTGCCCTTCTGGTAGCAAGATGGCATTATGCAAGGGTTCTTCCGGGAAAACAGACTGAAATGATTTGTGTCGAAAATCTCTTGCCTTTAGAAAAACCATCCCAACTGAAAAATGAACTCCTACTGAAGAAACAACAGGAGGAGGTTGAGATTGACTGCAGTGCTGTCCTGGCATTACTTGGACAGCAAGTAAAACTGCCTCTGTGGTGGTGGGTTTAGAAGCTCTGGGTGGTAACTTCATGATTAGATAAAATCACGTTGGTGAATAATGTCAGCTTTGGGCAAGAGTAAACAGACCAGAAACAGCTAGAGTTTGTAAATTTTGAGCTTAAATTTTCTAAAATTTGTAACTGTTAACACATTCCACATTAACTCATTTCACACGCACTCTCCCCTGTGGGGCAGTTAAGTATGGAAACTATGATAGGATCCATTTTACAATGGAGAAAACACATTCAGAGAAGGTATTGTAACTCGTCCAGGAGCTTCATGTACCATGGGCTTGCCAGCACATCATGTTTCTGATGATGTGAAGGAGGCAATGTCATGGTCGGACTACAGAGTCCATCAAAGTCCCCTCTTCATAGGAGAAAAGGAGTCTTCCCTAAAACTGCCGATTGCTTAGAATCACACCACAGGTCAAAATTCTGCAGGGCTGGGCCCACTGTGATGAGTGGAAGCTCGAGAGCTGCAGAGTGGGAACGTGAAAAGGCCCTGCGGTGGCTGGGGTGAGGTGTGGGGCGGTGAGGAGCAGAGCTGCTCGCGGTGGGGCGCTGCCCGGCCCTGCAGACGCCCCACCTGCGCAGCTCGCGCCCTGCCGCCGCCTTCAAACCGGCTCTCCTTCGCCCGGCTCGCCCCTCGCCCGCTCGCCCCCGGCCGTGGTCACTCACTCACGGTCCGGGACACCTTCAGGTCCTGGTTGAGCCACTGGCAGAGGATCTCCGACATGGTTTGGCCCGAGCCTCCCACCGCAAGCAGGTGCTAGAAACGCTCCAGGAACCCAGCCCGCAGGCCCGCGTCCTCTGTTGCCAAGGGCAACCCGTTGCTAAGTACGCGTATCCAGGCCTAAACCGGGGGAAGGGCTCAGAGAAGAAGGAACGTCGGAGCTCAGCCGCAGAGGCGCACTGTCCTGGCCCGCCCCCTGCTGTCGCGTAAGACTGAGCGTGCGCAAGCGCAGGGGCGCCGGAGTGGGGTCTGCAGAAGTGGGCCAGGGGCGAGGAGCGGGCGTGGGCAGGGGCGAGGCGCGAGGAGCTTAGGGGCGGGGCACCCGGTTCTCCGATGGGCGGGAAAAAAAGTCTTGACAGAACGGCAGGGGCGTATGCGTGTGTGTGTGTGTGGGCATGTGCGTGTGTGCGTGTGTCTGTGGGTGAGTGTGTGTTGTGTGTGTGTGTGTGCGCGCGTGTGTGTTTTGTCTGTCTTAAAGAAACATTATAGAAGCTGTTGTCCTAATGGCAGTTCTATCACTGATTTTCAAATTGCCAGTTTTAATTGCTATGTTATATGGGCTATCCTGGCATGGACAGAATCTATGTTATTCATCTTTTTATTTCCAGAACTGATAGGACCTGACAGGACCTGACACAGAGCAAGCGTTTAATAATTTTTATTGGTGGTGGTGGCAGAATGAACAATTAGGATAATTAATAATAACTCTATTACTTTCAGAGGTGAAATTTTAATGAACTTCTCTTCCAGTCAGTTTTTTTCTCCCAAGTAATCATTTTAAGATTGTATTTTGACAAAGACGACCTTCTTGACCACACTTGAGATCAGCTCTTCTTCTCCAGGAGGCCCTACCTTGGGGGACTGAGTCCAGTTTTAGCAAGAATCGGGCTGGGTTGGTTTAGAAAAAATCCCCCACCCTGGATGTATGATCAGCTAGCTAATCCCCCACCATCCGACAGGTCTTATCACCCCGGCCTGCCTTCAGCGAGAATCCGGCCAAGTCAGTTTAGCCAGAACCCCTCTTACCGTCACGTTTCTTCTTAGCAATTTTTCATCAACTGACCCACCCACCCTGCTCCTGGACTGTAAATCCTGTTTTCCTTGTTGTGTTTGGAGTTGGGCCTGATCTTTCTCGTCTACTGCATAACTTTATTGCAGTGGTCCCTTGAATACGGTCTCTCTTACCATCTTTAACAAGTGTCAGAAGATTTTTTCTTTCACAATTTCTAAAGGCTTAGATGGAATAACAGAAAAAACATGGAAGGTTCCTTATGATATAATAAATAATATATATAATGGTACACATATCTATGTCACAAATACGAGGAATTTCCCCCAACAAGACCTGGATACACCAAATTATGATTCTTTTAAACTATAGGAACAATAACAGTAATGTCCTACCGGAGCAAACATCTCTTGGGGTTGATCTGAAATTAATCTGGGTGTCCAAACTGGATAAAAATTTTGTACGATTTCACTGTCAGCTTTACTTAACTTTTTCTTTTCTTTTTGTCCTTTTTGAGACCGGCTGCACCGCGCTCACCAGTGAGAGCACCGGTCATCCCTATATAGGATCCGGCAGGAGCGCTGCTGCGCTCCCAGTGCCACACTCTCCCGAGTGCGCCACGGGCTCGGCCCCTTTACTTAACTTCTGAACCTGCCACAACATGAGTTTCCTCGGCACCTCTAATGAGTACACATTTTCATTTTGATCTGATTTTTCTTGTTTTAATTATGTTATAGTAAACACCAAGTTACTTCTCAAAAGACCAGTCTGCCTTTCTATATCTATTAACCAGGTTGAGTATCAGTATCTCAGGAAGTGGGAAGTCCAAGTAGCATATGATTCCATTCGGAGCTATTATTTTAACATCTCATGCAAAACATGGGTTATTTTGGTTGAAGCAGAACCGCCTAGTAAACCTAGCACAGCAGCCATAGCTACAGTTGGAATTCTGAGGGAGGTTTATTGCCAACAGAATTGGGGCCTGATATATTTGATATTTCTGACCCTAGAGTTATCGAAATTAGGAAGATTATAAGATTCTAAAAATCCCCTATAGCTTGGGGAATATATCTCATAAAGCTGTATCCATCGGCAGTACTTTATCCTTGGAAATGCTTCTAAAGGATGGAAATGTACCTAGAAATGGCCCCCAAGGCACTCCTGCCTGTTGTCATCCTGGTAGTATATTGAAATTGATGACTAGTGCTACATTTGGAAAGAGGTTCCAAGCTTTAATTTCAGTCAGTAGGACCCGGGGGATTGAAATCAATGTTTTCCAGATTGCTGAGAAAATTGTTGTTTCGGGAAGGGTTTAGATGATAGAGCAGCAAACTCCACAGCAGCACTGGAACAGAATGACTGGGCTCTGAGACACTTGTAGATGCACGTGGGCTGAAATTCTCACACTGAAGTGAAAAGTGAAATACTTCAGTGCCTAGCTATAGAAATTGCTTGGGTGTTGTTCGTTGTTTGTATCAGAGAGCTATTTGTGTTGTTCATCTTTGGAATTCAGCTTCGAACAACACAGTATGATCATTTGGTATTTTGGAAAAGAAGTTTTTACACAGGATTTAGATAAATGAAGATATAGACACTTTACAAAAAAAAAAAAAAAAAAAAAAACAAAAAAGCAGTCATTCCTTTCACAAAAAGAGCATGTTACTTTTTTCAGTTCCTAAGACATCCAACTTGAAAACGAGCTGACTTTAAAATATCTATAAAAATGTGGTGCTCTTACTGAAATACATGCATTTTATCATGTGTTTCTTCTTGAAATTTCTAATTCAGTTATTGTTCCAAGTTTAAAGATTATATCTGTTGCCTTCTCATTGAAATCCCAGCTCTGGGTAAAGTTTCTAGAGCTGCCCATGTTTGTATTTTGCATTAATAAAATGTATGACTTTGTTTTTCCATGTGGCATCAGTTGGAAGAGGAGATGATTAGAGAAATGGACAGTTTCCCATCTCTTCCTGGGATGGCTTCCCTATTGTTTTTAATGAAAAATTTTAGAATATTTGGTCCTGCATTTAATTGGTAACTACCACAGCAATTATAAAACTAAATAAAAGGATTTTTTAAAGTATTACCTGTTATTTGAACTATAAATCTTTATTACACTTCTGTAAATAATCAAGGGTGGATTATAAAGAGTTATCTTGAGACCACAAGTTGGTTTGGAAAGTGGTGCTGTCTACTGAAATTCAATTCATTATAAAATACACATTATACTTTTAAAAATTAATTGTAACATTTTTCGTAATTGGAATTTGAATTTTGTACTATCAATGAAGTCCAAACTTTGCAACCAGGCATACCTGGGTACAGATGTCTGCTACTGATCTGACTAGCTCTCTCTCGACTTTGGAAAACCCACTTAACCTCTCTGAACCTTAATTTACTTATCGTAGAATAAGAACATCAATATTTGTTTCATAGAGTTGTCAGAATTAAATAAGAAAATACACACGTTAATGCCCAGCTCAAAATAGACACTAAGCAAATGTTGCTTTCCTCTTTTAAGGCTATATGAATTTTTGCATTGCATTATTGGTTGGTTGAATTTTGAGTAGCTTTGATTTGCTTATAATATTTCAAAGGTTTTTGAGGCAATTATTTCATATAGCTGCTATGATTTTATTTAGGACTAATTCAGTTATGTATTCATACATAAATAGAGATTCATAGGCTAATTTTTTTAAAAAAAATATTTGGTCCTCTGTGTACGTCTTGTGCTCATTTCTTCATTTCTCCTCTTATCATTTTAGATCATTCTTTCCTTACCTTTCTTCGGGATGTTTTGCAATGGCCTTCCTCACTTGCCCTTTATTGATTCGACAAATGTTCGCCCTGGTGTCCACAATAACCACCAGGCGGGGTTTGCTTGTCTCTTCCCTTCTAGTGTGTCCTGTGAAACAGTAGGTCCAGTCATATTCCTAAAGCCCCACTCTGGTCCTCCGCTCAGACACTTTCATGAATTCTACTAGAGCAGTGTTTAACCACCATGGCTCTTGACCTCTTAACAGATAATGTAATTCCTTCAGTGGGTCATGCCAGAATTCTTCATAAATAAAGTAGTGCAGAATAAACTCGAATAGAAAATATCAGAGGGCATTGCACGTAGTAAGGGTAAGTGGATACATTCTTGTTTTAGAAGTATTTTTGCTTTAGTTACATGGCTCTGCATATTTGTGTGTGTGTGTGTGTGTGTGTGTCTGTGATTACATGTGGATGTGTGTGTGTATGTGGGGAAAAAACCATTTCTTACTGTGGATCACAGTCAATAAAATTTGGAAGCCACTGTCCTGGAGGATAAAGACTCCATGGAATGTTCTTTATGATATATCCTCAACCCAACCTTAACTATAAGCCACAAACTCCCTTCGATCATCCTGTTTGCATTTCTTTCCCAGGTCCCTCCTCTCCTACTTCAACAACTGTCTTCCATCCTTCCTGTGCAAAAAAGACAACTTCCTCTCTGACAGCCAGTCTTGCCTGTCCTTCAGGGTCCAGCTCATCAGTCACCATCTTCACAAAACCTCTTCCTATCTCTCCATCCTCCCAATGCCATCTCCCTTCTGAAAGCTCAAAACATATACTTTTCTTTTAACTCTGATTCCAGACACACAACTCTTACCAACTTCCCACAGTTTGGCCAGCAACTCAGTTTTTCAGTCTTCATAATGTCTTTTTCAGTAATTTTTCAAATGAGTGTTGATTTAGGCTCTCGGAAGAAGAGACAACTTTAGTTCTTATTTACGGCAAATAACAGTAACAATGAAAGTTCGATTCTATTTCAAAATTCCTAAGGTCTTTTTTACAGAAGCAGGTATGATCTTTTCTTTTGTGTGTCTTATTTTTTAGATCCATATGGGTTGAATATTTTTCAGGTAAACATTTAAATTTACAATCTTAGAGAGTAACTGGATTTGAAAAAAAAATCAAGTTAAAAACCAAACAAAAATCTTAGTACCATAGTTGAGTCATATGTTCTCTGAGACAGATGAGCCAAACTTTATCTGAATTTTTGCTCTAATTTCTTATTTTCCCATGCTTCAATTTTCAGAGGAGCCAAACCACTCTTTTAAATCTGTTAAATTAAAATTAAATTTAAATTTCATCTGTTAAATTTTGGGCCCTAAGTTTATGTCTTATTTTTTCCTTTCCCAGCAAAAAATTAAGCATTGCCAGTAAGCTCTCTCAGCTTTGGTGACTGTAATCAGATGACTCTTATGGCGACATTGAACTTGTGCAGATAGCGCATACATCCTTACCTTCCTCACAGATTATGATTCTCAGCAAACTGAATCTCTATGTGTGTTAAATTTTGCAACTAACTCCATTGTAGTTTCTCTCTAAAAATATATTTTTCATAGAGTCAGTGTTTTGATGATTTGAGTAAATTCTGAGAATCATTTTCCTTTGTACTTCTACTTTTGATGGGATCTTTCTTTATTATGATTTTAATATCCCATATGTATAGAACAGTTCATCCTGTATTTATGAATATTTGTGACAATAAACTTCTTTCATCCTGCTATTTCCCCTACCTTAAAAAAAATGTAGTTGTTCCTGATTTCCTATTAAGATTATGGCTATACTTTCCAGATACTTCATAATCCAGTTCTATTCTATTTAGTGAATATCTAATTTCACACATTCCATCACGAATAACAGAATATCAAGCTAATTTCTGGCTTTATTCTTTCTGACCAGTTGCACCAATGCCTACTTTTTAATTCAAGTCAGTTTCTTTCCTAAAATTATCACCGATAGCCCTACTGACAGCCTTTTCTTCTGAACGCCAGTGGGCTGAGATGCACCAGTAGAATCTGTGACATCTGAATACATTGATTTTTTTTTTCATTTTCACATATTAAGAACCTGGAATAGTGCCTTTCCGAATTCTCGCTCAATAAATGCTGTAGCATGAATCAATGCATGCCAACAAAACATTTAACATGTACCATTCATTTTAGTGTCTGTTTTTTATGTCTTATAATTTGTTGGGGTTTTTTGTATGTCATAGGTTGGGTCCAATTTCTCTGTACTTAGGACAATGATGATCACAAAAAGACATGTGACCATGGAAACTTCTTCTTCCCATATTTTGCTTCCAGCTGTGGCCATGATGGAAAAAGGTGTATTATATATCCCACTCCACTATTATAGTAATCAACTGTAAAACTGTAAATATATGTAAAACAAGTTTTCAGGTATTGGACAGATACTGCATATTTATCCCAAATTTTTCCTGGGATAATTTTCCTAAATGTGGCTTAAAGAAGTGAACACCAAACAGAGAGAAAAGTTCTCACTGAGTGTAGAAAATCAGAGATTAGAATTTGAGCCTGCTGGAATTGTGGGGGTGAAATAATGGAGAAGAGGAAGGCGGAATTTGGGGGGTAGGATAATGGAGAAGGGGGAAAACATGTAGAGAAGGAGCTCTAGAAATTAGTCTGGGATCTCCTTGAGTCTTTGACCAAATATAAATCTTCCCATGCAAAGAAAAGTAGGGAGCTAATTGCAGATTCTGGATATTGCTCAATCTAGGAGTCACTGGAGTTCCAACCCGCCACAGTGGAGAAACCTTGCTAAACACGCTGAGCATTCACGTAAAAACCCAGAAGGAAAGTTGCCTTTGTTTCTTTTAATTGTAGGACTACTTTAACCATAGTGTAAGGGCTAACAAAGCCTAAAAAGAGACTCTATATTCAGAAAAATGATCCCTCAACAATGAACACAAAATAAAAGAAACTAAAAGAAAATTAAAATTATATAAAATTGTAATTAACACCAAACTATATAAAATTATGGTTGGAGACTTTAACACTTCACTCTCAGTACTTGATAGACTAAGTAGACAAAACTTTCATTAAGAATATAGAAAACTTAAAAAACACTGTATCAACAAAATTAACAAAATTGTTATTTATAAAACACTATATCCAACAATATACATTCTTTTTAAGCATACATGGAACACTCACCAAGAAAAATAGTTTAGGCTATAAGATAAATCTCAGTAAATTTAAGACAATTGAATTCATGGTGAGTAAGTTTTCTAACCACAATGAAGTTTAAAATCAAAATAGAAATATATCTGGAAAATCCCAAAACATTTGTAAATTAAGCAATACACTTCTAAATAACCTATAAGCCAAAGATGAAATCACTAGTAAAATTTGTCAGACACCATTTAAACAATAATTAGAAGGAAATTTATTACTTCAAATTTTTATATGAGAAAAAAAAACAAATAAAATTAATGACCTAAGCTTTCATTTTAAGAAGCTAAAAGTAAAAAGCAAATTCAACACAATGTAGGCAGAATGAGGAAAACAGAGATAAGAATGGAAATCAAGGAAATAGATAATAGAAACCTAATAGAGAAACTTAAAAAAAATCAAAAGGGCCGGCCCGGTGGTGCACTGGAGAGTGCGCCGCTTGGGAGTGCGGCGGCGCTCCCGCCGAGGGTTCAGATCCCATGTGGAGACCGGTTCCCGCTCACTGGCTGAGCGCGGTGTGGATCGTATAACTTCGTATAATGTATGCTATACGAAGTTATTACGAGAGATGATGCCTTTCACCAGCAGCGTGCGCCGCTTGGGAGTGCGGCGGCGCTCCCGCCGAGGGTTCAGATCCCATGTGGAGACCGGTTCCCGCTCACTGGCTGAGCGCAGTGCGGACGCAACACCGAGGGTTGCGATCCCGTTACCGGTCAGTAAAAAAAGACAAAAAGGAAAAAAAAAATCAAAAGTTGATACTTAGAAAAGATAAAACCCTAACTAGACTTATTAAGAAAATAAGAAGATACAAGTTATCAATGATAGGACAGAAGAAGAGGCATCATTATAGTTCCTACAGACATTGAAAGATAATAATAAAACATTCAAAGAAATTTTATATCAATAAGTTTAATAATGTAGATAAAATTTCTTGAAAGTTAAAAACTATCAAAGCTCATTCAAGATGAAATACATAACAGAGTCACTCACAGTATTTTTAACCTCTCACATTCTTCTAATCATTTTTGATTCCAATATATCTTTCTTGAATTAAGATGATCAGATCTGTGACATAGTATTCCAGACAGATGCACCTAGAACATCCTCAATAAATATCTGCTAGCCATCTCAGATCCTTTCAAAACAAGGCTCCCAAAGGCTTACCTGATTACTTAAGCCACACTCACATTTCACTCGTGGAAATGGCCATAGCAATGCACAGTTTAATAAAGACTTAATCCTAGACTATTATAAAATATTTCATAAAGTTTTCAGGCACCTGAAAATCCCCTCAGTAAAACTGACAATATCCCAAGATTAGAAGTCTTGTCTTTACTTATTTTGTAGCCTTCCCAGCCCTGATCATAGTGTGGATCACAGGAATACATGAAATGGTTGGTTGCCAGCTCCAAAGGGGCCTTAGGATCATTGGTTCACTCTTTTGCCACACACCACCCACTTTGAGAGTAAGCAGCCATTGGAGGCTGATTGTATAACTACACAGTAGTACAACTAGATCCGGAGAATATGTAGAAGGTTAGGAAGATTCTTTGATGACCTCAAAAATCATTACTTTTTACATGTTCCCCCTACTATGAGTCTATAGTGTCATCATTCAAATGTTTCTTCTAAAAGGGAAAAGTAATCTGATTAATTGATGGTCCCAATCATGTCCTGCTCAATGCAAATTTTGCTGAGTACTAAAACTTAGAATAAAAGAATATTAAATCAAAGAACTGATTTTACATACATTTTTGAAAGAGTTCTCCTCAACCATGCAATCCACAGCTGTGCTCACATGCTACTGTGTGTGTTCTCCACAATGTGCATTTCTAGTTTGTCATTTACAGTGATATTTTGAATTGTTACCCCTACAATGTTTCAGGGTTTTTTCTCCTTAGCATAAACCTAGATGTTCATTTCTGAGGTTAACATAATCACTAGAGAGTGGCAGGGTTTTTGCTCTACTGAAGGGCTTAATAGAAATGGAATGACCTTTTGATGAATTGATTCAGTTAAGCAGTCATTGGTTATTTGAACTTCATCTGTTCACATTTTTATGTTGTATTGGTACCTTTTCAAGTATGTAATCAAAACATTTAACATTTTATAATCATTTCACTAGATTACTAAATAAAAGTTGATTGAATTATGTGGTATTTTTATTTTAACAGAAATCACATTACTAATTTTATAAAGAATATGGGATTAGAGGTAAAGAAATCTGATATATCTTAATAGCATTTCAGCCATATATGTTCTCCATGAAATAAAATGTAAGCGTACTATAATTACATTTTTTCTTGATTATTTGTTTACTTTTTAGCTTTTATTTGGGGTAAAGCGGGAGAGTGGGGACGCTCCTCTGAATGGCCAGAACAATATCATAAAAATAAATTTCTATGAAACGGTTTATAAAATCAGAATGAAGCGAGTGCGTGTGTTCCATGGCAGGCAGCAATTTCCAGACTCTTGGATTTTACCAGCAGGTAACATTCCAAAAGCAAATTTGAAAGCCAACTAAGGTTGCCAACTTCCTTTTTTGTTTTTGCAAGTAAGAACATAAAAACAAACACTACCATGTTCTCTGGCTATCACTTTACATAAGGAAAATCATTTTACATCAAAATAAATTGGAAGCACAAAATTTGAGAATGAAGGACAGTACTTTAAACTGAAGAACAGGCTATATGAAAAAAACACAGTTTATCATGACAGATTTGTGCATGTCTTTATAGATTGGACCCATCGTTGCCCAACTCTGTGCTAAAACCTGATACCTAGACAGAACTATTCAGATACATATTCCCAGTCTCCATGGTGTTTACAACCTTTTGTTGCAATGTTGGAGAGCTAGAAGGCAGGTGTGTGTGTGTGTGTGTGTGCGTGTGTGTGTGTTTCAAGGACAAATCATCTGTGATGCCTTTTTTTGGCCTAAGTCAATTTCTTTTTTTAGGGTACCGTCTACCATCTGTGTCCTCATAAATAATAAATATAGAGTTAGATGCTGGAGGACATATTTATAAGGCCTCCTTTGATTGAATTTGAAGGTCTCTTCTATGGAATTTATAGAACTCATACTCACAAAATTCACCTGGGGAATTCTGCAGTATAGGAGAACATTGTCCTTACTATGTCAAATCACCAAGAAGAAAAGAGTTTACCTGTAGATTATGTGTCCCCTGGGAGACTGCTGAATTTTGTTATAGTAACCTGGATGCTTAAATCATACTATTTTGAATTGTACCAGAAGTCAAATCCAAGGTAAGGCCTATATTTGTTTCTGGTTATCAGCAATTTCCATACTATATTCTTATATATCTGGCCTGAGCATGTGATTGAATTAGCAAATCATCTAAAAGTTTGAGAAGACTATATAGAGATGTACCTAAAAGAGATTCAGACATTTAAATCTTAACTGAAGTTTACTTCAGTTTTCTTACTTAGTTATTATCTACTCTATTTCACTAAAGTAATAACAGGTCTGCAAAAGTTTTATCTATTCTACCCCACCCATATGTGAGAAAGGCAACCTGTGATGAAACTGTAATGAAAACACATCTATATTGTTAAGAAATTTGATATTGTTATGCCTAATCAGGTTTTAGAAAGTGGAACTCACTGTTCAAGTACTATTAATTTGATATATCTACCAGATGGATTTCTTTTTAGATTAAATTCTTGCTAAACTCACCAAATAATTCCTATTAAAGATTCTTAAGGCATCTCCAAAGACAAGGCAGAATGTTAAGTTATCAGAAAATTAATGGTTATAATGTATGCTAAAATAATGATGATGTGGTGACCAATAATTTTATTAAGTTCTATTACTTTGCAAGTATTTTTATTTCATCAGTCAAGACAGAATTTTTATTTTGATGAAAGGTTTATGAGGACAAGTCAACTGGGTATGACTATGCATAATTTGTTGGTGAAATAATGAAAATATTCTGTATGAGGAAATCAAAAGAAAAGTCTATATTTGCCATTCCATGGTAGCTACTAGCAATTTCCATACCATATTCTTCAAAATATGGATGTGTGTGTATGTACGAGTGTATGTAAAACAGCATTAAAAGTGCAAAGAAAATCACTGTTTGCTTGTAGTGCAGGTTGAAAATGCATGAGTATTTTGAAACACCGTGGCTTATAAAAAGAATGTGACATCACTATGTAACAAGCCTCTTAAAATATAAATCCAATGCATGTACTCTAAAAGCTGCTGTTCTTTGAGTCTTTAAAGCTTTTGGAAATCAGGAGCTCACTATTAGTGTGAAGACCACCAGAGACTTAGGGGATCACATCTTACACCTTATTTCATTTACACCATAGTTATCTGTTAACATCTTAAGAGAGATCAGCCAAGTGTGGGGTTCGGGAACTTGTAGACGGAATGGAGTACGGTGAAAGGAGTAGCTATCCCAGGAACGGAAAGAGGACTGATGAGGGAAGGGGGAGAGGCCAGACAAACTTTTATTTCTTCCAAAATTTACATAAGGTTAAGTCTGGCCTTTATGATAAAATCTAGGGGCAAGAGGTACTACATAAAAGAAAAATCAAAGAAGTTCTGAATGAAATATGATATTAAGACTCTCAGAATTGATCTCTGTTTTGAACTATCATGAAGTGTGGGATGGGCAGGTAGAACTTTCTGACATAGAATTAGGCAGAAAAATTCAATGACGAGTGATATAATATACCTCTTTCTCCACTATAGCCACAAATACAAGAGCAGAAGATGTGGCAAGAAAGGTAAAAGTCAAAAATCAGGTGGAGAAAAAGATGTCAGTTTTTTAAAAATACACCCAATTACAATGTGATGTTGACTTGGTGTTTTTCTTAGATGCCTTACTCACATTACGGAAATAACTAGTAAGGGAAAAAGCCAAAGACAGAAAATTTGATACAGGTGATTTTCCTTTGTTTAAATCACCAATCATGTAATCATCAACAATAAAAAATGGCAAGCGGCTGAATTCCATCACACAGTACGAATTCTTGCAAGTCCTCAGTTTCGTGGTGAATGCACCACCTGCCCGTGCTTCCTGCCTCAAACCTCCCAAAGGAAATGCGCTGGCAGTTTGTCACTCAAGATGGCTGAGTTGATTTCTTTTCTGTAGATTACTCAAATTTAATCTTCTGAGCTTTCAAAGGGAAAGGAGGAGGAGGAGGTGACTTTAGAAAAGGCTTTAGTTTTAATGGTTTGTAAATTTGAGCTGTAACAAGTGCAGCTCAATTTAATTGTTAGGATAAAACCACAGAAATAACAAAACCTGTAAGAAGCTATAGCAGAATTGCTTGCTTAGCTACTAAAAAGCCATTAGAAATTGTCATTGTGTGAGTTAAGAAGAGTTAGCTCTAAGCTGCAGTTAGGAAGAAACTGTTGAAACCAGAAAATGTATTGGAAATATCTCCTGTAAATATAAATGCCCCAGAATATTTCTGCCTTAGAAGAATGAGAAAGTTAAGAGAATAGTTACACTGAAAATGATTTGGGTAGTTACATTTTCCTCAGCGACAAGTGTCTTTTTTTTTTTTTTTTTTGAAACAAAACACCAGTGATTAGAAAGGCTTTTTGTGAACTTAAAGTAGTAATACTGAAGCTGGTGTCAAATTCATATTGAAAACTTTCTATCAAGTGCCAATCTATATGAGGAAATAAATTATCTACATTATGTGGCAAAGAATAAAAATTGCTGCTTACTTTATTGTTTCCAAAAATTATGGTTTAACATTACTGGTAAGTGCCTAGATTTAGGGTTAAGGATGATTTGGTAATAAGTTTACAAAAGATAGAGATGCTATGGAAAAATAGAAAAAATGAAACTGCTTTTTGGGTTCAAGAGGAATTGGTGAGCAGAAACAGCATGCTTCCCAGATACCTTGGAGGTTTCAGCACAGTCCGAGCTGAGGCATTTGAAAGCTAGGTGAACACAGATTTCCTAGGAAGTCATATCCTAGAGAGAAACAGGTTGATTGCAATCATGCAGATGGTTGGATCAATGACTATTAAAAAAAACCAGAGAATTCAGTAACTGCATTTAAATAGACTCGACATCCAACCCTGGAGTTTATATTTATCCACCTGGGCATTGTCCCTAAGAATATTACCATTCTCTTCGTAGCTCACTTCAACTACTAGACCTCACTTCCCTCATTAGTAGGTTAAGTGAGTTGAATCGGATGACTTCAAAGCCTTTTCAATTCTATCCCTTTACGAATTTGTTTGTTTTTATTGAATTCAAGGACATGCTTGAGAATGCTTAGGTCTTATGAGGATTTGTTATGAGGAAGATATTGGACATAAACAGAGTCTTGGTAACCATAACAACAATAGCAACAAAAATGCCCCATAACCTCAAGAAGGGGAAGAAAGAATGGGAAAATGCCCAGTGACCTGAAGAAGGGGCAGAAAGTACCTCTTCATTCAGCATAAGTAAGGAAGGTCATGGAGGACAATATCATGCTTGGTAATATAAAAACAAGAAAGTAACTGAAGACTTTTGTTCCAGCACCTCATATAGACTTCAGAGTTCTTAGAAGAGGAACCCAAGTCTCTAACACAATCCTGGTGATTGTATTGTTCCCAAGCATTACATCACCTGAGTTAAAATTAAATGTTTTTTTTGGGAAAAAAAACTATTATATAAAGAATCTCTTTAAGTAAATTTGAAATATTCCTAGTGAGCTAACCCATGGTTATCTAATTGCTAGAACCTTGAAAAAAAGCGTACAGAATGGTAAACTATGTAATATGCAATAAGTCTTCTTTAGGGCAGTATTTGCTAGTGAGGTGCATTCACCCTACGGAATACACAAGGCAATAGAAGTATAGAATATTCTGAAAATTTATAACTTCCATCTGGTACCCTAAATTTTTCTGTATTTTTAGGTATTTTCAAATATTTATTTAGTAACTATAAATGATGTGGTAATTTATGTCTGTCTTGTATAAATAAATTAATAAATACAGATCACTGATTTATTTTTTTTAACTGATGAGGTTCATGATCAGAAAAAAGTTTAGAATCTGCTAATTTAGAGAATTCCCTTTTATTTATTCATTCAACAAATACTTATTGAGCATGTATTCTATGGCAGGCATGTATTAGGCACTGGGAATACAATGATGGAACAACACGGACATTCTTTTAAGTTTAGAAGTATTTATTGATGAATAGTGAGAGGATTTTTCTAAAAATTATGGTGGGTAGTGAAACCCTTTTGGAGAAAAAAATGTCTTGGGTAAAAGCAAGAAACTTGAGCAACACCTCCATGAACTGAAGAGGCTTTGAGTCATAAACAATGAAAAGTTTATGTAAAAGGTAAAAGAAAAGTAAAAAAATATAAATATCAATTAATGCCCTTAAGTCAAAATTGCCTCAAGAATATGCAGTGATCTTCCAAGAAACCCTAGGGACTTATTAATGCAATGTTACATAAAATTTGTTTTAGTAGGCTGTTGGGTAGGAAGTTAGCCCAAATCTTTTAGTTTAAAAATCCTCCTGGCAAAAATCTTCTCTTGCTTAGATCTTAGTTCTGCTGAAAGAAGTTTTCTGTATTTAACTGGAATGAAGTAGGTGTTTAGTGCTGAATGACAACTACATGGTGGATTTTGACAACTACATGGTGAATTTTGCAGAAGGAATCAATTTCTAAAGCAGTTGTAATTTCCTCTGGAATGAAAAAGAGAAAAACAGAAACTAGGGTATCAAAATTTTTCGTATGAATAAATCTTACCTTAATTTAAAAGAGGTAATAATGATGATGGCTAAAATAAAAAGGGAATCTCTAAACTCCTTAATGAAACTTGGTCACGTCTGCATCACTGCCTAGAATGGAGTCAAGAGGCAACAAATATTGTTGAATATTGAATGAATGCCATCCAAAACAAAACTCCACATGTAATAGACTCTCAATGACCATAAACTGATGAATAAATGAAGGATGAATGAATAAATGTATAGAAATCAAAGTAGAATCAGAATCATTGACAAATGAAATAATTTTCAGAAAACAAGATAGTTAAAAGTTCATGGCTATTGATTTCTCTGTGATACATGGAAGACATAAATCAACTATGCCATAATAGATAGATTTTCCCCCCCATTCAACATCTTTCCTCAATGTTTCTGTTATTGGCAGCACCATCCTCCTAAATAATTAGTAATGAAACTGTACATTTATATTTTGATGCCATCTTCTCCTCACTGCCCACCTTCAGACAGTTGGCAAGTGCTGTTGATGCTTCTCCTCTAAGAACCCACAGAACCAACACTCCCTCCACATTCTCGTTGGCACTGCTATCATTCAAACCCTTAATACCTCTCTTTTTTATCACTGCAATAATCTCTAAAATGATCTCCCAGCTTCTAAACTCAAACTCTCCAATCCATCTTCAAGAGTGCTATCAGAGTGAACTTCAACATTTAAAATATGTCACTTTACTCTCTTCTTGCCTACATGATTTCTGATGAGAAGTCTGCTGCACTTGTCCTTGTTTCTGTATAGGTAAGGCTCTTTTCCTGTGTGTATGTTCCCCCTCTCTAGCTTCTTTCAAGATTTTTTTATTTGTCTTTGGTTATCTTCGGTTTGAATATGATATACCTAGGTATAGATTTGTATTTTATATTATGCTGCTTGGTTTTCTCTGAGCTTCTTGGATCTATGGTTTGGTGTCTACCATTGATTTTGGAAAATTAGTGGCCATTATTACTTCAGATATTTTTTCCTGCTCTGTTCTCTGTTTCTTCTCCTTCTGGTCCTCCAATTACACACGTTACACCTTTTAGAATTGTCCCATAGCTTTTAAATGTTCTTTTTTTATTGATCTACTTTTCAGGCTCACTGATTCTTTCCTTGGCCATGTCCAGTCTACTGAAGAACACATCAAAAGCGCTCTCCATTTCTATTACAGTCCTTTTGATTTCTAGCATTTCATTTTGATTCTTAGAGTTTCCATCTGTGCTTACATGACCCACCTACTTTTGCATGATGTCTACTACTTCTGTTAAAACCCTTAACATATTAATCATTGTTCTTTTAAATTCCTTGTCTGATATTTCCAACAGAAGTGTCATATCCGAGTCTGCTTCTGACATTTACTTTGACTCTTTAGACTGTATTTTTTCTTGCCTATTAGAGTGGCTTGTAAGTTTTTGTTGAGAACAGGACATAATGTATTGATTAAGAAAACTAAAGTAAAAGGCCTATAATTCAAGGTTTAGGTTAATCTGGCTAGGAGTTTGAGTGTGTTTAATGTTTGTTGTAGCTGCAGGTGACAGAAGCTTCAAATTCCTCCACTGTCCTTGTTTTCTGTGCCTTGAAACTCTTTCAACTGTAATCTACTGTTATTATACTGGGGCTCTGTTGATGTGGTGATAAGGTGTGGAGGAGGGAAACATTCTATGATTTACAATTAAATCTCATTCTTTTACTGGACACGTGTCCTTGGTCTATGACTTTCACAAGTGTTTCTTGCTTTTGTATTCCTCCCTCTGGTGAGACATGAAGGCTAGAGAGGGCTGGTGTCCAATAAATACACTTCCCCTTAGGTGGGGTAAAGCTGATAAAGTCTTCCCTGAAGAGTGGGCCTTTATTATGAGGAATACTTTGCAAGAACCATGAGAGAACATTTGAGGGCTCTCCACAGTGAGAACTTTGGCTAGATTCCTGGAGGTAAAGTCAGTGAGAGTTTGAGCATGCCCCCTAACCATCACCCCCAGTACTGTAACCTCCAGGAATTTATTACTCTCATGCTAGTCCACACTTACCCTCTAACGATTCATCAAAGTTACCATTTAAGTATTCCTGCAAGCTTATGGATACAGCAGCTTCTGCTCCAAGTAAGCTGATCTTTGCTGTAATTGTTTATATTTGACTATTTTTCCAGATTTCAGAGGAGCAGTTTGCCCTGTGACCTCAATTCTCTTGCAGGTCCAAGAAAGCTCATTGATTTTCAACTTGTTCAGTATTTTCCTTGTTGTAAGAATGGGAGTGACCATTCCCAAGCTCTTTACATGTGGGAGGTAAAGCCAGAAGCCCAGACTAAACTTTTTTTAAAAAACATCTGATCACATCACCTTATTTAAGTCTAGGACATTTGTTTTCCTACCAAAAACAGAATAGAAATCAAAGTTTTTAATATGGCATTTAAGACCTCACAGAATCTGACCCAAATATACCAGTCATCTATATCTGGCACTACAGCTATTGTTTTTCACATGTTCTGCCTTTTTTCTTCACCTGTCTTACTCTTTTGTGTTTTCATAATGTTTTATTTGGATATCCCTTTCAGCTTTTTACCATATTATACCTTCAGTTATTAGTATTTGTGCATATTCCTGTTGTTCTTACTAGACTATAAGAGTCTTGAGGATAGGGACTATGTCTTATTCAACTTTGTGTTCCCCATAGTGACTAACACAGTGTTTTGCATGTAGGAATAACCAAGGAATGTTTAATACATCTAATTGTTCTTTAATTGAAAAGAATAGATGGGAAAAACATTTCAAAAGATGCTGAAGTCATCTTTTATATTTATCAGATTATTTTAGCAAAAACTGAAGAAAAAAGAAATCTAGAAATAATTAAACTCCTATCTCAAGAAAGAAGTAATATACATTTAAAGGAAAGAAAGCCTTTCAGTATTGCAAATGCAAAGGAATACAGACTTTGAAGCAAATGGTACTAAGCACACATAGTACCAAAAAATCACAGTGCAAAAGATTTGTACAATACCTACATATCCTAACTGGCTGAACTTAACCAGTTGTCCCAATGCAGCCAACCTTGTGGCAGAGGGCATTCATACTGGAAATGATCAAGAAATCTTCAGGTTCATGGATATTGTCAGGATTCTTTTAATACTGTTGTTTTAGAATGTTTTGCCAGATTTCTACTGCAAGTTTTGCTTAGGTGCTTTCCTATAAAAGATATCCACCTTTAACTCATTCCCCTGTTAGCGAAAGTGCTGTGAAAAATGAAACATTGGAAATGTTTGTTGTAAAGGTCATTGCATCCAATCTGAAAATGATTACAGGTTACCATATTGGCAGATGAAGGTAGCTCATTGTACCTAAAGCCCACAAGCAGGAAAGTGTAACACTCATGTCCACACCACCTTATACAGCAGTAGGAAAATCACAGCACATTTTTGCTTACATTTGCTACAAAGGAATCAGAATGAGTCTTCGTCATCTCATTTGGCAGTTGTAATTCAGAATGCCTGAAAAGCCAGTACATTTTCTACCTACGCTTGCAAGAATGATGAAAAATGTCTCATATGGTTGAAATGTAATTCTCACTCAAGAAAAATATAGAGCACACTTTCTAAGCATTTTTGAAAGAACTCACAGGATTTTTTAAAAATTGAAACTTGTATATTTCAAATATAAGCTGTTTGGGACATCAATAAAATAAAATATCTGGGCAGGCATATAATATCTGTGGAGAATCTCTAGATTCATCTTGGTATGTATCAAATGTGTCCCCCAAAAGTTCATGTACTGGAAACTCGATCTCCATTATAACAGTGTTAAGAGGATAGGAGATCCAATTATGGCATTTGAAAGTTGGGGCCTTTGAGAGGTGATTGGATCATGAGGCCCCTGCTCTCGTGAATAAATTGATCCATTCATGGACTAATGAATTGACGGTTTAATGGGTGGTCATGGGTGTGGTTCTGATGGCTCTATAAGGAGAGCAGGTGAGAAGATTATCTCTTTTTCAGGCTATTCTCTTGCCATGTGATACCCCAAGTTGCTATAGAATCACCACCCAGAAGAAGGGTCTTACCAGATGTGTTTCCTGGACTGTGGACTTCCCAGCCTCTGAAACTGTAAGAAATCAAATGCATTTTTTTATAAATTACCCAGTTTCAGGTAATCTGTTATAAATAACAGAAAATGGACTAATATATACCTTTTATGGATGTACAGGATGGTGTAGAAGATTTCTTCATATTGTTAGAGACTACCCTAAAGATAAACTCCTATCAGGAAGTCTCAGAGGAAAGAAGGCCTATCCTTCAGATGGAGCTCTTTGACTTCTCCTTTAAAGCTGCCTCCTGCTTCTATTTTTTATAACTCAATTAATGGCTTCACTATGTAGCTGGTCTCCTAACTCAAACCCTGTAAGTTACCCAAGATACCCTCATGTTCTTCATTCCTCTTGTTTAATCCCTGACCAAGCCCTGTTAAGACTATTTCCCTCCCATCTATTGTATCAATTTTCTTTCATTCATCTCTATTGATTCTCTTTATTAAGGTATTCAGTCACTCACATGAACTGTTATGACAGTCTTGGAACTGGGTTTCTTGCCCCAATATTTCCCTTGCCAATCCATTATTTATACTACAGTGGGAGTAATCATCCTAAAATTAGGCCTCACTAAGCTATATCCTGGTTCAAAGATTTGGAATGACTACCGAGTGCATAAAAGATAAAATACAAGTTCTTTGGTACAAGACCCTGCAAGATTTCATCTCTATATATTTTTCCTACCTCAGTTATTAACACATTTTCCCTGTCCTCTTTTCTCCTCTCTCTGTTCCTACCAATGGGTCCCTCTGGATATTCCCCAGTTTTCCATATGTCATTCCTCCATTCCACTATACATACTGCACCTTTTGTTTAGAATGCCATTTTTGCCCTTGATTCCAACTTATTTAGCAAGACACACCTCAAGGTTCTCCTTCTATATGAAGTCTACCAAATTAACCCTCCCATAGAACTGTGGTAAATACTTGTATTGTAGCACCTATAACAATTTATTTCACTAACATCTCTATATAACCATGTCATTGATAGGTTGCAGAGGCTATTCCTTAAAAGCATGGAACATGTATACTGTGAATTGAATTGCATCCCCCAAAATCTGTGTATTAGAAACTTAATCCCCACTGTGACAGTGTTAAGCATATGGAATATGCTATTATGGTAAATGAAAGGTGGGACCTTGAAGAGGCGATTTGATTGTGATGACCTGCCCAAGTAAGTGGATTAATCTATTGATGGTTTAATGGTGGCCATTGGTGTGGTTCTGAGGGTTTTAAAAGGAGAGTGCAGGAGGTGCTCTCTCTCTTTCTCAGCTCTGCCCTCCACGATGTAAAACCTACTTCATCACCACCAAAAACAAGAAGGCCCTCACCAGATGTATTCCCTGGACTTTGGACTTCCCAGCCTCTGAAATTGTAAGCATTAAAAATAGTTTCTTTACAAATTACCCAGTTTCAGGTATTCTCTTTTAAGCAACAGAAACAGATAAATACAATGTTTTATTGTTTTTGTTTCCTCAACATGTAGCAACATACCCAATATGTAGTAGACACCCAATAAATTTTCATTTTAATAATAGAAGGGAACTTAACTTATACTATTAAACAAGCACTACTACTTAGAAGTAATTCATTATGCTTTCACTGCATTATAGGTTAAGAAGCTACTACAATTTATAATAAAAAATAAATAAACTACACTGGTAGAATGCTAGCTGCCTACAGACAGTATATGTGCAGTAGTTAAGTGATAGTAGTTTTGATGCCAGAAAACCTGGGTTTAAATTCTGACTGTATCGTTTACAATATGTATAACTTTGGGGAGGACCCTTGAGCTCTCTAATCTTCAGTGTCCTCATCTATAAAACGAAGATAATGATAACCTATTATTATAAGGTTGCTGTGAGAATAAAATAAGTAAACACTGGCTGATTAGCTTAGGTAAGTATTTACATAGAACATGTTAATGATCAGTAGGCATCAGATGTTATTATTTCTAAAGTAGATGGAATAGGACAAAGGTATACATGTGTGTTATCTGTGTATAGTCCACTAATTATGTTTCCATGAAGTAGCAAATACTTTACGTGACATTATAATATGAAGCACTGGAATGCCATGTTAAAGTGCCTGGACTCCTGACAATGGAGAGCCAATGACGGCTTTTCAGTACTGAACTGACACGGGTTTCAATTTCAGATCAAACACTTCGTATAAAACAAATATTTCAGGGAGGAGGAAAGGAGTAATTAGAGACAGGGCAACAAGAAAATATGGCAATATTCTATGTTAGGAGTGATGAAGATCAAAACTGAGACACAGTGAAAGGCGAAGAAAATTTTAAAGTAAAAATCAAAAGTGCTTAAGGCGGGCTTGAAACTAAAGGAAAGGAAGGAATGTAAAATAGAGTCAGTATAGAAAGAGTAAAAGATTTAGGGAGAAAGATAATGCATTCATTTTATGTATGTTGAATTTGAAGCCCCCATGTTTTAGTCAAACCCCAGGCAGTTGCATTAGCATCTTTATTCATTTGCAGTTCAGCAAAGAAGTCTGAGCTGGAGGTGAAGATTTCAGAGTCAGTGGTAGTTAGATGGAAGTTGAAACCATGTGTAATAAATTCACCAATGGAAAGGTTATAAAATGAGACCATGAACAGAACCTTGGAAACACCAGAGGACAAACATAGAAAAGAAGTCCAATAAAGGAGACCAAAAGAGGACAGTAAAAAAAAGAGAAGGAAAATTTAGGGAGAGTAGAGTCATGGAAGACAAAGTAACACTTTGCATATGAGACTAGTCAGCATTATCAAATGTTGCAAAGAGGACAAGCAAGGGAAGGAAGAAAAGGGAACCATAGGGTCTGGCAATTAATTGGGAAGAATGTAATTGGTGACTCGGCAATTGCAATTGTGAGATATAATGTAATAATGTTATGATGAGAAGAGAGGCTATATTATAAGGCTGATGAGTAAATGAGAGGCAAAGAAAATAATGTTTCAAATGTAGAGTCTTCTATTGAAAAATTCTGTCAACTAGGAAGAAATAGAGGTGGCAAAAACTAGAGAGAGTGAGTGTCAAAAGAGTGTTTTTAAAGGCTGAAGGAGACTTGACTAAATTCTTAGGCTGAGGAGAAAAATCCAATAGAAATCAGGGACTACAATTAATGAAAGATCTTTTCTATAATTCTTATTCACAGTTAGTTCAAGCAAAGAGATGCCAGATTCAAATGCAGAGCTGCTGAAGAATGCCATAGGGCTACCTAACCAGGTGGAAAGAGTGTGGGCTTTGAAATCAAACAAATCTGGATCCTAATTTGGTTTTGAAACTTATTGACTATGTAACAATTTCTTCAGTTTACTTTCAATTAATGTGTAATTAAAGACAAGATTATCAATAAAGTACATCTTATTTTGGAGACTAATAGAAATCAGGGTATAGGTTGAACTGTTATCTAATAAAAATGTGTAAAAATTGTTTTTATGACATCATGTATGGAATTCTTACATTGTATATTTGAAACAATCAGTTATTTTACTCGTTATAATTTCTTATATTTAAAAAAATAAGAAAAAAGGAAAGTTTCAGTCTGCTATTTTTAAATATTCTTCTAAGATTGCATATTATAGTTATGGTGAGTCTTTATTCCCCAAAAATAAAGGTCATATTAAATGCTATCATTTTACAGTATTTCTACTTTTTAACATTGGTGTTTGAGATATTTACTATTATCATTAGATGTTGTATAATAATTTTAACCAGATATTTTCATATTTGCTATAAAAATCTTGAAGCAAATTACAGAATTAAATTTCATAGTCTGTATTATTATGTCATGTTTCGATACCAGTATTTCTTACGTTTTCTCTTTTTCAGTTTTGGTGCATTTTGCATATACCTGATAGAATAGCCAATTGGTAGCATAGCATGCTAAGCTAATTAACCCCTCCCCCCATAAACGTAAAGAATGTTAGAGGAAATATAGCTATTAAAATATTAAATATTAAAATATAACAGTTTTTAAAAGATAACAGATAAACTCAAAGAACAAAAGGAATGCTTCTTGTACATGCCGTACATTAAAATGAAAGAAATTTGAAATTAAAGAAAGCTAAGACAAAGCAACACACATGAGCTAGTACGTCAAGGGTCCAAAAGGAGAGGGCTAAGATTAGACATAGGCACTGGCAGCTTGGGAATGGGGATCTAAGTTTCCCAAAAGTGGAAGACCTGGGATGAACCCCTGGCATGAAACAAACAAACTGAAAGTGTTCCTTCATGGGCTAAAGGACTATATCCACCATCCTAGAGAAATACTGAGAAAACTTACATGATTTGGAAGGTTTCAGAGAGCTTGAGGAATTGGCAAAGTTATCCACAAAAACATCTAAGCTCCTTAGACAACACAATATGTATGCGATTTGAATTTATATAACCTGTGTGGTGCTATAACTAAAACAAATAAATTAACGCATAAACAAGTCAAGGACACCAAAACACCTGGGCAAGTAATTCTGAAGCAGAAATTTCAATGAAGAGGATTAACTTCTTCCCCCTTTGATGAAGAGTTGCTCAAACCAAATTTAAAATCCACAGGAAAAACTAAAATAAATAAATAACCAGCAAGGAGAGTCAAAATAAAAAGAAGAATTAACATTTTGAGAACTCAAATATTATAAAAATCTGATAATAAAATAGGTATGATTAAACTGAATTTAAAAAGATGTAAAAAGAAAAGATATAAACACCATACTAAAAGAAAGGAAAATAGAAAAAAGAGTAGTCATATAGGAACAAGAACGAAAGAGATCTTATAAAATGAATATATAATCTTTAAAATGAATGTATAATCTTTAAAGTTTAAAACCCACTGAAGTATATACATGAAATATTAGATGACTAATTAATTTGAAGATTAATCTCAAGTTATAAGTGACACACAGCTTAGAGAATTAAAGAGAAAATATGAAATATATATGTATATCCATTAACATAAGCTTAAGAATTGTTCTTAAAATCTGTTATTCTTAAAATTTTTATCTGCTTGATTTAACAATTTCTGAATAGGTGAGTTAAATTTCCCATAATGACCATGTATTCTTTTATTTCTTTTATTATTATTATTTATTGATTACATTGTTTCAAAGCTATATTAGGCACACTTGTAGCAAATTGCTCTATTTACTAAGTCATGACTTTATCTCCAAAAAAGCATCTTGCCTGTCAATATATTTTTTTGACATTAATACTAAAACACCAGTTTTCTTTTTATTAGAATTTTCCTGATATTTTGGGAACTCTTTTTACAATCCTTCGTTGTATTTTCCTTTTTCCATTTTATTTACTTCTTTTTTCTACATTCCTCTTTTCTTCTAGATTAATCATATACTATTTATTTTCTGTATTTTTACTATATTGCTCTGAAAGTTATAGAATCTGTTTTTATGCTTTTGCATAATACATGTTGTATCTACATGCACAAGAAGTACTTGCACAAATTGACTACACTGTTGACCACTAAGCAACTCTGAGGAAATAGAAAAGACAGGGATACCACAAACAGTTGCACAACTTGTATATTACATAAGGGCAACCAGGTTAGGAGGAGAGAGGTTGATGAGGTTGCTTCCACTCCCCATAAGCCATGATGTTTGCCTTCTCGTTATAACAGATAATGTCTACCTAAAGAAAGGGATGCATTTTTTCTAATTAGCACAAAAATGCCAAACTGCCACTTTGAAAGATTCTTTAAAGAAAAATTTAAGTTTAATTAAAATTAATTAAAAGGCACTGTCTAGGGCAGTGCCTAAACAAGTAGAACCTGCTTTTTAATAATGGATAACATTAGAAATCAAAAATAAAAGTTTAGCAAAACAAAACGAAAAAGCAAAGAAAACTACAAACCAATATCTCTTGTGAACATAGATGTAAAAATCCTCAACAAAATATTAGCAAATTTCACCCAACACTGCATAAAAATAATTTTGCATTGCATCCAAGTAAAATTTATCCCAGACATAAAAGGCTGGTTCAACACTAGAAAATCAATTAATGTAATCCATCACATCAACAAGCTAAAGGGAAAAAAAATCACATGACCACATCAATGGACTGAGAAAAAAGTGTTTGACAAAATCCAATGCCCATTCATGATAAAAACTTACAGAAAACTAGGAATAGAAAAGAATGTTCTCAACTTGGAAAAGAACATATACAAACAATTTGTAGCTAACATATTTAATGATGAGAAACTCAAAGTTTTCCCACAAAGATCAGAAACAGGGTAGAGTGTCCTTTCTCACAACTACTTTTCAACATCATACTGGAAGTTCTAGCTAATGTAATAAGACAAGTAAAGGAAATAAAGGGTTTACAGATTGGGAAGAAAGAAATAAAGGTGTCTTTGTTCACAGATAGCATGATTGTTTATGTAGAAAATCTGAAATGATCTACAAAAAAACCCAAAACCTCATGGAAGTAATAAATGATTATAGTAAGACTGCAGGATGCAAAGTTAATATACCAAAGTCAGTTGCTTTCTTATATACCATAAATAAACAAGTGGAATTTGAAATTAAAATTAGAATACCCCAAAACAAAATACTTCAGTATAAATCTGACAAATATGTCCAAGATCTATATGTGAAAAACTACAAAAATCTGATGAGAGATACTAAAGAACTAAATAAGTGGAAAGATACTTCAAGTTCATGGGTAGAAAGACACAATATTGTCAGGATGTCTGTTCTTCCCAACTTGATGTATAGATTCAATGCAATCTCAGTCAATATCCCAATAAGTTATTTTGTGGGTATTGACAAATTAATTTTAAAGTTTATATGCAGAGTTAAAAGACCCAGACTAGCCAACTCAATATTGAAGAACAAAGTTGGAAGATTGCTCTACTTTACTTCAAGATTTACTATAAAGCTACAGTAATCAAAACAGCATGGTACTGGCAAAGGAATAGAGAGATAGATCAATAGAACAGAACGTAGAGCCCAGAAATACACTCAAATAAATATAGTTAACTAATCTTTGACAAAGGAGCAAAGGTAATACCATGGTGTAAAGATAGTCTTTTCAACAACTGGTGCACAAAAAAGAAAAAAAAAATGAATCTAGACACAGACCTTACATCCATCACAAAAATTAACTCAAAATGAATCATAGATCTAAATGTAAAACACAAAACTATAAAACTAGAAGATAACAGAGAAGAAAATGTAGGTGACCTTGGGTATGGCAATGAATCTTTAGATATAATACCAAAGGTATGATCTATGAGAGAAATAATTAAGACACTGAACTTCATTAAAATTGCAAGTTTTTTCTCTGTGAAAGACAATTTCAAGAGAATGAGAAGACTTGGAGAAAATATTTGCAAAAGACATATCTGATAAAGGGCTGTTATTCAAAATATACAAGGAACTCTTAAAACTAAACAATGAGAAAATGAACAACCCAATGAAAAAAAATGGACAAAAGACCTGAGCAGAGACCTCACCAAAGACAGTATACAGATGTCAAATAAACATGTAAAAAGATGCTTAACATCATATGCCATTAGGTACTTGCAAATTAAAACAACAATTAGACACCATCTAACTTACGAGAATGGCCAAAATCCAAAACACTGACAGCACCAAAAGCTGGTGAGAGTGTGGAAAACAATCATTTATTGCCGGTGGGGCTGAAAATAGGACAGCCACTTTGGGAGACAGTTTGGGAGTTTCTTACAAAACTAAACACTTACCATACGATCCAATGATTGTGCTCCTTGATATTTTACCAAATGAGTTGAAACTTATGTCCACACAAAAGCCTGCACGTGGATGTTTGTACAAGTTCTATTCATAATTTCAGAAACGTGGAAGCAACCAAGATGTCCTTCAGTAGGTAGTGGGAAAATAAACTGTGGTACATCCAGACAATGAAATATTTTTCAGTAGTAAGAAAAAATGAACTATCAAGCCATGAAGAGACATGGAGGAATCTTAAATGCATGTTACTAAGTGAAAGAAGCTAACCTGAAAAAGCTACGTACTGTATGATTCCAATTATATGACACTCTGGAAAATGGAAAACTATAGAGACAGTAAAAGAATCAGTGGCTGTCATGAGTTAGTGGGGAGAGAGGGATGAACAGGCGGACCACACTGGATTTTTAAGGAAATGAAACTATTTTGTACAACTGTATAATGATGGATACATTTTACTTACACATTTGTCAAAACTCATGGCATATACTACACAAAGAGTGAACCCAAATGTAAACTATGGACTTTAGGTGATAAAATGCATACACACAAAAAACAAAACAAACCCTTTCTCCCATAAAAAAAAAAAAATGCTCTTGGAAATTAACCAGAGGACACACATTCTAAATAAACAATCTATCAGGGACTAAATCACAACAGAAATTCCAAAATATTTGGAACAGCAACAATTAAAATATTTTAAAAATGTGTGAGATGCAGCTAAAACAATATCAGAAAATTTATAGCCTTAAATGCATACATTAGAAAATAAGAAATTTGAAAACTAGTGAGATATGCCTTAACTTGAGAAATTCAACTAAGCTGCAAAGTAAAGAAAAATAAAAAGAAAAGAAAAGAAAAAAGAAAGAAAATACTGTTAGAATTGAAATTAATTGTTTTAAGAAACAGAGCAGATCAAATTAGAAGAGTGCATGGTATATAGTAAGGTCTCTGTAACTGTTCGCTATTGCTGTTGTTAAAGTGTAGAGAGATGCTAAAAATACATTTTATCTATTTAGTGTCTGGAGACCTGTCCTGTATTTTTTTTTTTTCTTTAAAAAACTAGATGCTGTGTCTCCTGCAGATGTCATTTCATTCTTGCGGACCTTTCTTACTTAATATGTAAAATGAGAATTTTGGATGTAGAGTCATGCCCAGATCTACTTTTCTGAAATTCTACTTTTCTAGGGCCTTGGCTGAGTCAACATTTTGCCTGATATAAAGTTCAACTGGTAGACTTCCATCTACAGTCACATGGACCTCTTGCCTGCTTTGGAACCTGAAAAGTATGAAACATGGTTACAGCTGCACAGTGCATAAAATTGTTATTAGTAGTACATAATTATTATTAATATTATATTATTATTACTAATAGCAGTAGTAGTAGTAGTAGTAATGGTGCTAAATTTATACTGAAGTTGTTTCTCTTGCTATTATTTTTTCCATTCAATGTGGTCTCAATTAGTTCAGGACTAAATTCCCAGCATTAAAAACAAAAACCTTTCCTCTCTTCACAACCCTTATTCTCAGGAAATTTTACAACTCTTTCCCAAGGCATTTTATAGAAGTTGCAGGTGGCTGCTAAGTGGTCCCAGGGCAAACTGGCTAACAACCAGCTTGTTAAATCAATATTATGTTCAATGTTCTGAAAGAAAAGTAAGGCGTGCGCTCTCATTTCTCTCATAGGTAGAATAAAAGAAAAAATCCATTTTTCTTTTCATAATTAGAGAAGAAGTTCACAGTGCATTTTGCTAATAATATAGAAAAGTCTTCCTTTCACTTTATCTCTATAATACTGTAAAAAGGATGAAGGATAGCTGGGAAAAGGACACCAGAGAAACCACTTTTCTCTTTTTTTTCCTATCTGCTCTCTCCAAACCAATGGTTCTCAAAGTGTTGCCAGAGACCCTTTCAGGGAAGCTGTGTAGTCAAAACTATTTTCCTAACAATACTAAGATGTTATTTTTCAGTCGCATTCTTCCGCGAGTGTACGGTGGAGTTTTCCAGAAGCTATATGACATGTAATATCACAACAGTTGGAATACAGAAGGAGATATGAGAATCTAGCTGTCTGCTCTAAAGCCAAAGGTTAGAGGCAATAATGTGAAACAATGTCACTCTTCTCACAAAGTATTTTTAGCTTTGGAATATATTTCTCATAAAGATGTGCTATTTATGTTAAAATGTCATGGGTTTATTGTTATTTTTAAATGAAATAGCAATAAATATTTTTAAAACCCTAAGTTTTAATTTACTTCTTTTTTATTGAAACATAATTGATTGTACATATCCGTGGGGTACAGCGCTGAATATCAATACCTGTGTGCAATAGGAGATGCTCAAATCCGGATAATTAGTATATTTAGCATTACACATTGTAATCATTTTTAGTGCTTAAAAAATAAACAAGTAAACAAAAAAAGACACAATAATCAGTTTTAATTCCTAATGTGGTAAATGACAACAATCTACATAAACAAAAGCTTAGGATGCTTCAGAGTATAAAGAAGGCCTGAGACCAAAAATTTGGGAACCGCTTAGTTCCTCCTGTAGCTAAGAGGAAAAGTAAGGAAATAAAAGTGCTTAAAATCCAGAGAAAAGCACGAGAGATACTTAAATCTCTAGTTAGCCCCCCAAAAGAGAATAAAGCATTTGGAAAATCTCTCCCTACTTCCATAATGGTTTATACTCAATGTGAGTAACAAATAAACTGTTTAATTCAAAACCGTGTATGAGATTAGGCTGGAGATTATAAAAATAAAGGAAGAGTTAAGGATAAATGGGAGAAGGATCAAATTGTACTACAAATTTTTAATACTCAGTAAGGTGCTTTTACAATCATCTTAAAATATAGTATTTGTTTAATGCTCAATGAATTTATGTTTGTTAAATGTTTGGGATTGGCATATACATGGCATGTGTGTATACAGCATAAAGTTTACTGCTTGGAACATGTTCTGTCATCCAGTCCTATATAGGGATGGCAGGGTCAACTGTAGAGGTTTAGGGCAGAGAATCTGGAATCAGGCTAACTGGGTTTGAATCCCCATTTTTCAAGTTACTTGATTTCCCCACGTCTTAGTCTCCTCATCTATAAAACAAGATTGATAACAAAAGCAACTACCTCATGGGGTTGCTATGAAGATAAAATGAGTTAATGTTTGTTAATATTTGTGAAGTGTTTAGCACACTGCCTAGTCCATAGTACATGCCATATAAGTGTTTAGTAAATAAATAAAGAAATAAAAGCAGAGCTGCTAGGTTAGGTACCATGAAAAAGCACAAACTTGGACTGTAAAGCAAACACAATATTGAAAGTAGATCAGAGTGAGTTCCTAAGTAGAAAAAACAGATGCCAGACTTTGGGGTTCCACCAAGTCCATAGACAAATTTTTTTTTTTTCCTTTTTGTCTTTTTTCATGTCCGGCAACGGATCGCAACCCTCAGTGTCGCGCCCATACCGGACCGGGACTGGCAACGGGATCGCAACCCTCGGTGTCGTGCCTGCACCTCGCTCAGCCAGTGAGCGGGAACCGGTCTGTATGTGGGATCCGAACCCTTGGCGGGAGCGCCGCCTCGCTCTCAGGCGGCGCACTGTAGCAGTGCACCACCGGGCCGGCCCCCGTAGACAAATTTCACACCAAGTCATCAAAGCTCAAAGAGATGAAGAGGCTTTAGAATTGATAGGAAGAGGAGTTCGACCAAACAAACTCTCATGAGAAATGTTTCACAGAGATGCAGCTTCTTTCAAAGGTCTGAAGGAGGCTTTGACTGTACAAGCTGACTTCCACAAGTTTAAAGCCTCAACACTTTGAACCCAGCATCTGCCCCTCTAGCTATAAAAGATGACCACCGCCACTTGATGGCAGCACACTCAAATCACACAAATGACACCTAACCATTTTACATTGCTAGATCATTTCTAAATGCACTTAAAAATATATTAAAAATATTTTGAGATAGAAATAAGGCAAGGAATTAAAAAAAATAAGTAATATCACATTTTTTCCACGGAAAATTTAATTAAAATTTGAATAAAAGGAACATTCATTTACTCTGGGATTTATATTAATCTGTTCTAATCTCATTAAGTAATCCAAAATGCTTTTGAAAACACTCTTGCTAAGTACTTTATAATAATTAAGTGTTAATTAAATGTACTAACTATTTAATTACTAATCTTGTCCAAAAATAGAGCCTTGCAAACACATGTTAAATTTATAATTCACAGTTTGGTACATATGACTATAATTTTTTTAATCAATAAAGCCTTTTAAACATTGTGTATTCAGAAGTAAATGATGGAATTAATGTTTTAAAGTCAGACACGATTTAATTTCTCGTATTTAGATAAGTGACAATAGCTAGACTTCACAGTTCAATGGAAATTCCTTTGTTTCTATGAAGCTTTAGATCATTGAGATAAGAATTACTCCCTGAATGCAAAGTGTCCTATTGTCTTTTCCACCCAAATGCAAGATCAAGTCGCCACTTTTAAGCTTATATAACTCCAGAATTACAAGAGTAAACTTTTCGGAAAAAGGTTAACTTTTTAGTACAGTGCACTTCACGTAGTAGGAATCCATTAAAAGTACAGATAATGACTATAATGAACAATCTTCTTCTAGAAGCAGAGTAGTCCAGTCTTTCAAAAGTTCCAAATAAATTCTTTCCCTGAGATATTATATAAGGGTAGCCTCATGCTATGTACCAGGGAGTGGCTTTTCTTCTTTCTGTTTCTCCTTAAGACCAACAGGAAAAAGAAAAAGACATTTGCTTTTGTTGAGAGATTAACTTGAATCAAATACTTTTAATGTGATATCTCTGTTGAGAGCTTGTGAAGTACTTTGTATATATGCATTTTTAGGCAGCCTCTAGTAAGAGGTTATAGACATATGTCTTGATTCTTTTAAAAGAAAACTTTCATAGTGAGCTTAATAATGAATTCTTAAAATTTGAGGAGTTAAAGTTGTTCTTTTTTGTTTTCTAAAGGAGATCTCAGGTGGAAACATAATAAGTTTTCCACTTTTCAGGCCAAGAAGCCTATTTCAAACACCAACAGGCAAAAACCAAGGCAGGATGTGACAGCCCAACAATCACAGTTCGGTCAGAGCTGAAACCAGGTTATGCGTACAGCACACTTAGCACAGAGCTTGGCACATAGTGAGCCCCCAGTGGTAACCACAATAATGAATGATTATTACCTTAGAAGGCCAATGCTGAGACAATAAGTGGGCTTCTTCCCTATTCCTCCCTGCTTTGCCTGGTTATCCTTTCACCTTCCTTCTCCTTGCCTAATGGGACATTAATTCATTCATTCAACAAATACTTATTGGGTGCTTATTCTATGGCATGTGCTCTTTTAGGCACTGGCTAAAATATTGAACTTTACCTGACAATGTTGAACTTTACCTGAGGCTCATAATTCTGGAAAATAGCCAGGGTCAAGAAATCACTCCCATCTTTTGTATTCCAGGAAACAGTCTATTGCAAAGAACCACCCTTCCCCATATGACTTAGATGAGACTCAGTGATGACACCCTTGCATACCTGCAACATGGCCAGACTCAGACCCTCCAAATTCCCATTCTCTGCCTCATAAACTATAACAAACATTATGAACTGTTTGCCCGCATTGGCCAATATGGGCAAAATGACCACTAAACTGGTCGACTAAAGTTTGGTTAGGCTTCTCTCCTTCCCCCAGGAAGGAACTGAATTTGGTGCACCCTTGAACACTGAAGTGTGGAATAACCCTTCCTTCTCAATGCAAGAACTGGCTGGCCCCAGGAAAAACATTCCCTAATCAACTGTCCCATCACATCACCTGCTCATCTCGCTTCCCACCCCTGGTTCTTTCTGGCCTCACTTACTTCTCTCTATAAAAGAAAGTTCATCTCTATCTGATCTTTGAGATGCTTTCAGATCTCATGGTTGGAGTGTTCTCCCTGTTGCAATAGTTCCCCCCATTGTCATAGTCCTGTTTCCCCTATTAGAATAATCCTTTTGAATAAAATCTCTTCATACTGAGCTCCAAATTTGCTTTTTGTATGACAGATATTACAGCAATAAACAGAATATACAAAAACTCCTGCCCTCTTGGCACTTACAATCAAGAAGAGACAGACAGACAATAGGAAAAAAAGTATTTGTACTCTTGTGATAACTGCTTAGGAGAAAAATTGAAGCAAGGAAAAGAGTTATTAAACCTGGACAGTGTTTTAATTCATTTCTGCTGCTATAACAAAATACCTGAGACTGGAAAATTGGTAAAGAACAGAAATTTATTTCTCACAGTTCTGGAGTCTGGGAAGTCCAAGATCAAGGTGCCAGCCAGTTTGGTGTCTGGGGAGGGCGCTGTTCTCTGCTTCCAAGATGGTGCCTTGCAGCTGCATCCTCCAGGGAGAAGAACGTGTGTCCTCACAAGGTGGAAGACAGAAAGGCAGAAAGAGGCCTAAGTTAGTTCCCTCCAGTCTTTTTACAATAGGTACTAATTTTATGAGGGTGAAGCCATCATCATGACTTCATCACTTCCCAAAAGGCCCCACCTGTTAATACCACAATGGGGATTAAGTGTCAACATGAATTTTGGAGGAAATACATTTAAACCATAGCAGACAGGTAGCTGAAATTTTACATAAGGTGGTCTGGGAAGGCCTCATGGAGAGGGCTTTTGAGAAAAGCCTGAGGGAAATGAGGCAGCAGGTACCTGAGGGATAACAACGGAGGCTGTAATAGGGGAACACACACAAAGTGTGTGAGGAACAGCCAAAAATGCAAAGTGACAGGAGCAGGAAGAGCTCCAGGATTCTCACCTGGCTCCTTGATGGAGGTATGGAATCCCACAGTCAGATGGGTCTTACGCAGGGCACAACGGCCCCCTTTTCTGAGCCCTGTTGATGGCAGCAGCAGCGGGGTGGTCTTGCACTAAGCTCCCCCTTAACTGCTGTTGAGGAGGCTGCAATGATGAGACAACCCCAAGTGCAGCGAGAACTCAGGGTCAAATTCTTGTCTCCAGGCGCACTGGTCTCCAGAGCAGAGCCATGATTGCAAGTCCATGGTACATATACCTTGACCATAAACAGAAGATTGGAAAGAGAATAGATGAGGCGCCAGATGGTCCTGCCACCACAGACTAGATAAGGCTCTTACTAGCTTAGGGACAAATGGAGGGTGGGGAGAGATAAAGGAGCACAAAGGAGATAGTTCCTGTACCCAGCACCTTTTTCTCTTGCCTGGGGCTGAGTCCCTGTGAATGAGAAAAGTAGATGCTAAATGTTTTGGGTAAGTTTGGGAATCTGAGGTCAGAGAGTATTTGTACGGCACTTTCTTTTTGAGAAACTCCAGAGAGTTTTCAACTTTCTCAGAGCAGCCCCTTCCTGCCCCTCCCTCTTCCTTCCTGCCCAAGCCTGCTGAGGCAGCCAAAGGAGAAATGCAGCAGTGTGTGTTCAGGCAGAGAGGGCTGAGGGTTTGTCCCCACAGCCCACCCCACCCACAACATGTACAGCCTGGAAAAGTGCAGAAGAATGAAGAAAAGTTCTCTCCAGCTCCTGTGAATTGGGAAGAAGTGTCTGAGAGCAGACCTCAGCCCTGTAGTGGCCTCCCTGTCAGGCGGAGGAGGATGCAGATATTCACAAGCCTGTAGCTGGAGAGTAGGGGGATGCAGATACTCCTGCACATGCACTGAGACTCTGGGGGAGGACAGCAGGGACAGATGCCAGTGATCGTGGACCAGAAACTTCTCTCCCAGTGATGGCAGCACAATGCATGAGCTAGAGCTTAGGAGTCTTGCAGGATGTAGAGGGGCAGAGGGATTAAAGGAAGCCCTGATTTGGGGGAGTTCATACCAGAAACAACTGTGACAAGTTCCACTTATCTGTAATTGATCAGTCCAGGTTTCCTACTATTGGGTGAAATATGATCTTACATAGAAATTAAGGTTTTACTCCCCTAGCATGTGGTCTAAGAGACCAAACTAGTTACATTATTTTACAGTATTAATTATTTTTATTATTAATAAGTAGTAAAGCCACCCCACAGTGAAGCTCTGTTTCTGTTTCTATATTTTGTTTACCAACATCTGGCAGAATTCCTGTAATACTGATGTTCAACTCTCTAATTTTGGGCATTCAGTAAATATCCTCTTGTTTGGCTGTTCATCATCTTGTATTTTCTTCATGAGAATCCCCTTTGGGTGTCCCTTCACATTGGCCAGAAGGGGACATATGCTCTCCAGTCAAGGAGAATGAAGCATCAATAATTTCAACAGTGTTGTCTTACTGCACAACTCCAGGGGGCAACACTTACAATGTTGGCTATGTAAGTGATGCTTCTTTGAATTATGTAATGTAAATTCCATCTCTCACAGGCAGTCACTGTTTGATAATCTGGATATATTTCCTTCCATCCACTATTTTTGTATTCATATGATACTCTTTGTAAACATTATTATAATCCTTTCCTAATAATTTTAATAGAGAAGCTATAATTTATATAATCATTTCTTTATCTTTAGATAATTAGTATGTTTACATTATTTTGCTGTTAAAAAAATACAATGCAACATTCTCTCCTACAATTATTTCTTCACATGTTGAGTTGATGCTTTAGGATAAATTCCCAGAAATAGGTCAAAAGGTATGAACATTGCTAATACTTTTAATGCTCAGCTAAAAATTGTTTTCCAGGAATATTGTCCTGATTTACTCTCCCATTAACCATGTATTAGGGTGGCCTTTTCACTACAACATTACCAGTGTTGAGAAGTCTCGCTTATCAAATGGCAAACTGGCAGAGATTAAGGTAGTGGTTGAGGTGGAGATAGTAAAATTTTGTACATTTCAGAAGGAACAATTTGTCACTGTCCCTTCTGAAATGACATTAATGTGAACAAGGACATTATAAATATGCACACCATTTGAATTAGCAATTTCAATTAACAAAATTTTTTTGTAAGAATAAGTGGAGAGCATGTGTAAAATGAGAATTTAGAAATATTTATTATAATATTGCAAAATAGTAAGAAATAAGGGCAACTTAAATGAATAAGGATTATTGAATAAATTATAAAATACCTGTAAAACGGGATCTTATAAATCTACTAAATATGTTATGGAAATAGATTTAACATGAAATGTTACTGAGATATTAAGTAAAAAAATGTATATACCATATCAGTAAAAAATTTGTTTGAATTTTTAAAAAATGTATATCCATTAAAGAAAATATAGAAAGAGATACGCCAAAATGTTAACATTGGCTTTTTGGGCATTTTGTTTTGTTTTTCCCATTATGCTTTATTTTATAATTTTCAATAATGAACAAATGCTAATACATTGTTGAATTAAACTTCTCTAATAAAATGGCTTTATTTATCATTTACTTTTATATACTTTAACCAATCTTTTCTTTATTTACTAATGTATTGCTCTGTTTTTATTCTTAGAAATGCCTACTTTCAGTCCAGCTACTTGTCCATTTGAATAAAACTTAAGTAAATTTAAGGTCATTTAACAGTTTTACAAAATTGGTTCTTGTTTTCTGAGAACGTGTCATATGTGTCTATGTGTCCACATCTTTCACAACCCTGAGTAGTATTTTGCGGTTTCTTCACATTAGTCATTCATATTCATTGTAACTCTTTGTCGCTACCATTGTGAATGGCACCCTTTCCATTATCATTTCTACTTAGTTTTTGCTGTGATTATTCACTTTGTCACATTTCAATTAGTTATTTTTGTTTTTCAATGAATGTTTTAGATTTTCTAGGTGCATGATTTTATTATCTACAAGCTAATTTTGTTCCCTTTTCAGTGTTTACACCTTATTTCTTTTTCTTTCACAATAGCATTTATTACAATGCCATTTTCATGGACACTGGTTGATGCTACTGCATTGGTCAGTGACATCCATAATAGTTGTGTGTAACTGGAGGTATTAATTCTTCCAATTCATGAACATGGGATAGCTTTCCATTTATTTGTGTCTTCTTCAATTTTATTTTTCCATGAACATTTTATCATTTTTGGTGTAACATACTTACATTTATTCCTAAGTATTTTATTTATTTATTTTATTTCATAGCTACTATAAATGGATTGTTCTTTTGATTTCTTTGTTGTTAATATAGAGAAACACTACTGATTTTTGCATGTGGATTTTGTGTCCTGCAACTATCTTGAATTTGTTTTTCAGTTCTAACAGTTTTTCAGTGGATTCCACAGAGTTTTCTACATACTACATCATGTCATCAGTGTATGGTAAGTTTCACTCCTTTATTTCCTATTTTGATGTCTTTTATTTCTTTATCTTGCCTTATGTCTCTGATCACAACTTCCAATACTATGTCAAATAGAAGTGGCAAGAGTGGGCATCTTTGTCTTGTTCTGAATCTTAGAATAAAGGGTTCTGATTTTTCACCATCGGGTATAATGTGGACTGTGGGCTTATTATACATGACTTTTATTGTGTTGAAACTCATTTCTTCTATACCTAATTTACTGGGTTTTTTTGTTTTTTTTTTTTTAACATGAAAGTATACTGAATTTGGTCAAATGCTTTTCCTGCATCTAATGAGATGACTGTATGATTTTTGTCCTTTATTCTGTTAATGTGGTATATCACATTTATTTCTTTGTAAATGTTGAACCATCCTTGCATCCGGGAGATAAATTCTACTTGATCATGGTGAATGATCCTTTTAATGTATTGTTAAATTTGGTTTGTTAGCATTTTGTTGAGAATGTTTGCATCTGTGTTCATCAAGGATATTAGCCTTTCCATTTGCATGGAATATTTTGTCCATCCCTTCACTTTTAGTCTATATGTATCATTAAAAGTTAAGTGAGTCTTTTGTAGGCAGCATGTAGTTGGGTATTGTTTTTCTTACACATTCATTCACACTATGTCTTTGGAGAATTTAATCCACTTACATACAAGGTAATTATTAGCAGGTAAAGACTTAACTACAGTCATTTTGTTAATTGTTTTCTGGTTACTTTCTTTTTTCCTCTCTTGCTGTCTTCCTTTGTGGCTTAATGGTTTCCCGTAGTGGTATGTTTTCAATATCATTTTTATTTTTGTTTTGTGCATTTCCTATAGATTTCTTCTTTTTTTTTTTTTTTTGGTTACCATGAGGTTTACATACAGTACCTTACACATATAACAATCTATTTCTAGCTGATAACAGCTTAACTTTGATTCCATATAACACCTCTACACTTCTACTACATCCCCCCCACATTTTATGTTTTTGATGTATGAATTTACATTATTTTATAATATGTATCCCTTTACTATTTATTTTAGCTGTAATTGTTAGTAATAATTTTGTCCTTTAACCCTTGTAGTAGGACTAAAATTACTTTACACATTATTATAGTTCCAGAGTATTCTTAATATTCTCTGTATTACTTATACCATTAGGTTTTGTGCTTTTATACATTTTATGTTATTAATTAACAGCCTATTGTTTCAGTTTAAAGAAGTCCCTGTAGCAATTCCTATAAATCAGATCTAGTGGTGATGAACTCTCCTAGCTTTTGTCTGTATAGAAAATTTTTTATTTGTTTCTCATTTCTAAAAGACAGCTTTGCTAAGAAAAGCATCCTTGATTGGCAGGTTTTTTCCTCTTAGCATGTTGAAAATATCATACCACTCTCATCTGGACTATAGTGTTTCTGCTGAGAAGTCCACTGCTAGTCATATTGGGACTGCTTTGTACGTAATATGTTTTTTATCTCTGCTCTCAGAATTATTTCCTTGTTTTTGATTTTTGATCACTTAATTATTATATGTCTTGGTGAACTCTCCTTTCATTTGAATTTACCTGATGACATCTTCACCTTCTGTATCTGAATGTTAGCTCCTTTACTCAGATTAGGGAAGTTTTCATCCATTATTTCTTTAAATATGCTTTCTGGCTCTTTTTCTCTTTCCTCTTTTTCTGCTATGTCTGTTGTACATAGGTTAGGTCTCTTGATCGTGTCTCAATTCCCATAGGCTTTCTTCATTTTAAACAGTTTTTTTTTCCTTTTATTCCTCTAATTCAAATGTTCTTCAAATGTTCTGTCTTCAAGGTTACTGTAACTTTGAATGTTCTGTCTTCAAGCTCAGTGATTCTTTCTTCAGCTTGATCAAGCCCACTGTCAAAGCTTTCTGTTGCATTGTTCAGTTCAGTGATTGTATTCTTTATCTCTGGCATTTCTATTTTTTTTATATTATTTCTATTTCTTTGTCAAACTTCTTGTTTTATTTGTGTATTGTTTTCCAAATTTTGTTTAATATTTTATGCACATATTTTTGAACTTTTTTGATTAGGTTATTATCAAAAATTTTTCTGTCATTTCATAGATCTCCCTTTCTTCAGGGTTCTTTGTTGTAAATTCGTTAGTTTCTTTTGGAGGTATTATAATTTCCTAAGTCATTATAATCCTTGAGTCCTTGTGTTGGTGTTTGCACATTTGCAGAGACAGCTACCTTTTCCAGCTTTTATAGGAGTTCCTTGGCAGGGATAGATCTTCACTGGTTAGTCTAACTTAGGATTCTGAGTAGGCCAATTGATAATGACCCTGGGAAGGTAGATCTTGGCTTTCAGGTTCTGTAGATTACGGAGCTGCTCCCTTTGCCCTGAATTTGAGGTGGGGGGGGGGGTCAGCTGGGTAGGCTCTGCTATTTTGCAGGACCACTGGTTGAGATCTATCAGAATGAGTTGCTATGTGGACACTGTAATCATCTGTGATCTAGCTGGGCCACAGAGTATAACTTCTGGACCCTGGCCAGAAGTTACTGCTATTTGAGTTCAGCAGTTGAACAGGATTGCAGGAGGGGCTCTAAAATTAAGTGAATCAGGATGGGTGACCTAGCTGCTGTGCTCAGTAGAAATGCATAGTTGAGGTTTGCCTCCCTCCCTCAGTGGGATCTGAGGATGGGCTTTGAAGCCACAGGGAGTCATTATTAAATTCCCAAGTGTGACAGAACCAGTGCCTACTTATTGTCAAAATTTCCTGCAGTGGTTGTCTCCCTCCCTGTGCAGGGTCCCAGTTAGGGCCTGAAGGCTGGCTACCTAGGAATTCAAGCCAAGTAGTATTTCCTACCTTACCTGGAAGTGACCAGCTCAGTTTTGTGGGTGAGTTACACTGTTAGCTGGCACCTCTGATTGAGCACCACTGCTGGCAGATGCACTGAGCTTTCACCAAAATCTCTGTGCTGGTTTCTGTTTCACTTCCTTGCTTTGTTTTGTTCACCTCCTTGCTTTGCTTTGCTTTGTTTACCTGGCCTCAGGGTGGTTTAGCCATGTAATTTCCCCCTACAACCCCCATTTCCAGTGAGGTGAGAACAGAATGGACTTTCTGGGAAGTGTCCAGTAATGCTAGGAAAGCTGGATGTCCACCTCCTTTGTTCTCTTCTTCCACTGTGAAAACCATGGGCCCTGGGGAACTTGGAGCAGGGGAAGGGGCAATGAAGTCAAAGTGAGACCATATCTCTTATCCTTTTAATGTGGATTTTATTCAGTTCCATGAAACAAGCAGGTAACTTGGCTTATTTCCATGTTTGGGGGTTTTCACCAAAGTGCTTTTGTTCACTAATAGCTCTTTCTGGAGTTGGGGGGGAGTGAAGCCTGGGATCTCCTATGTCACCATCTTGCTCTAGCATTTTAAACATTTTTAGAATATTAATCAAAGCCGATTATTGTAATCAGCTTTGTTTTTATTCTTAGGAAAATGTATTTCCAACCTCAGCTAAAGTAATGTGTTGTATTTTTTTAATCATAAATTTAGCTGTGATTATGAGCTAAACAGTTTTTATTTCTCATATTTTATTGTTATTGTAAACTAAAACCTGACAGTTTGTTTATATTTACATATTTCCTTATATTTCACCATTGAGAAACATTAAATGGCTTTTTAAAACACAAAAAGTTTAAGAAGAGTTTTAAAAAATGTTAATTTATTACTCTTGTAAGTCCATCTAAACATAGAGCAACTCTCAGCCAGTTCTCTGCCTTGATATCTCCTTTCCCGGTCAAATCCAATTATGTCTCAGTTAATGTACGCTTCACTATTCAAAATGTGATCTGTTAACCAGCAGCATCAATATTTTCTGGAGGCTTTTGAAATGCAAATTTTCCAACCCCATCCAAGTACTTAATAAGAATCAACAATTTACGTTCTTCATTGGATTCATATGTACATTAAAGTTTGAGAAGTACTAGGCCAGGAATAATGATGATAAACACTTCCTATTTTTTTCTAATTTTTTTTGGTTGTTTTGATTTGTTGAACCCTATTTAAACTTGTCCTTGTGAGTAAAAACAACTATGATAATACTCTTCTGAACAGCCTGTAAAGAATTCTGTTTTCTTTGGCTGACTAGGGGCAAATGCAGCTGCATGATTGCAAATCAAAAAAATCAAGATAAAATTTTCCTGAAAAATTCAAAGGAGGAAAAAAAAATCACAGACAATTGCTTAAGTATTACCTGTCAAAACCAGATATATTTTTCAAGTGATAAGTTTCCTTCTTTTAATCCACCAGACCATATCAAAGAAAACATGGATTCCTTCACCTAAGCAATGACTACATCATAGGTTATGGATGACATTTTCTGCTGCCAGGACTTCTCTTTGGTGTGTTGAAGCAAAATACTTCAGTCTGTAAAAAAATTTCAAGGAGCCACTTTATTAGATTTGCAAACCAGGGAAAACTACCATTAAAAACAAGGGTGACATATGCCTACTTAAAGGAGGAAGGAGAAGAGTTTTTATAATCAAAAACAGGAAAGTTTGAGCACTAAACAGGATTTCATACTTTGTATAAAACATAACAGGTTAGTAATTGCTTTATTTTTCCAGGATAGCTTTCATCTACAACACAAGGTTAATTGCATTTACAGAACTGAGATAAATGGTTACATTTAGATTCTCATCTAAGCAATAGGTTTCTTGATTTTAATAAATTCCAGTGAAATGTTGGTTTGTTAGACCCAGAGGAGCAAGTCATTTTAAAGTTCAAACACAGAGTTACTTTTGTTCTCGCCTCAGTTCTTTTTGATCTCATTTCTTCTTCAGATGAAGGTGAGTGCTTTCAAAACTATTCTTTAAAAAATAGAAGTATTTTAACTAGAACAATTCAAAAAATAAATGACACTTTTGGCCACTTACACTAAACACATCTGGTGGAAAATAATAGCTTTAGCTTAAAGGAGCAGAGGAAAAAACTACCCCTAGAAATCAATGTTAATTAAACAATCTCTTTAAAACCTTGCAAGAATTTCACTATGTGCCTACCCGTAAACAGAATAACAGGGAGAAGAAAAGTCTTTCTTTTCCTATAAACCAGTGGAAATAATCACTATTCTTATTTAATCTATGAGAAGTAGATAAGTAAATGTCTGTAAAATAAAAACTTCCACTGATTGTTATATCTTTTCTAAGAGGAATTCTGGTGAACACTCTGGGAAGCTGGATTTTTGGTAGCTAATCAATCAATTTTTGGCAGATTAAGACGTTCACAAGTTTTTTGACATTTCTCTTTTTATTCCTTTAACACTGGAGAGTCAAATACCCCTCTCTTTGCAACTGGTGTAGCCTTTTAGCCAATACAATGCAGGCAAAATGACACCCTGTGACCTCCAGGGCTATGTGGGAAGAAACGTGCCTTGCCTCTCGGAACCCATGCTATCTAGATTCTTCCCATTGGGATGCCCTTCTCAGGACCCAGTGCCCATGCTATGAGAAGCCCAGGCCACATGAAGAGGTCTTATGCAAGTGCTCTGGTTGACAGCCCCAGCTGAGTGAGCCATTTTAGAAACCGAGTCTTCAGATGACTGGGGCTCCAGCCAATATCTGACTGCAACATTTTGACAGACCATAAGTAAGAACTCCCAGCTGAATTCTTGACTGCAAAATTATAGGAAAAGTAAAATGGTTGTATTAAGATGCTACATTTTGAGACAATTTCTTTTACAGCAATAGGTAAAATACCAACAAATGCCCACAATCCCTGTACCCATGGAGAGACTGTTTTCCTTTCTCTTGCTCCACATCTCCCATAGCATTGACTGTTTATCCAGCACTAATAACCATAACTTTGTCTGATCATAAATAACTTGATGATCTCAGATTGCTAAAATGCCATTTTTGTTTTCCAAAGCTTAATAGCCCAATTGAGTTGAAAGGCAGCAGAAATGAATTTAGAGAGCTTCGTTGCTGTTGGCAGGTTTGGGTTTGCAGAGTGAAGGCAATAGCTTTGGGTACCTGAACCCATAAAAGCCTAGGTACAAGAGTACATAAGAGTAATAGTATTGTCTAGGAGGTAAGCAAAAACAGATGAATGAGAGAATAAAAACATTGTTGGCTACTTTTGCAGAAGTCTTTTCTGAATATGACATTGTCCCACAACTTGTTCCAGAGCAAAAAAGTTTTCCCAAGAATTATAACAAAAAATCATTTTTGTGAAAGCAGGCTGACTATTTTCAGCTACTAAATTGTGTTGATCCTTTATGCATAGATGAAAGAATTTCTAATTTGAAATTAAAGTTTGTTGCTTGCATGGATACAGCTAGGAATTCTCGACTTAAATTATAACTGAATGAAAGGTCAGTAGTAAAGACCTTGAACATTTTGTGCCATTTCTTGCCAGACTATGTATTTATCCTTCCTGCTCCATCAAGCTGGCTTCATCTTTCTATTCTACTATCTAAATATAGGCTATACTAGAAGCTTACAATCTAAAACTCTTTCTTCTTTTGATCCTCTCCTAGGCCATGTTTGGGCATACTCAGATAGGGCGTAGGAATTCTGGGTTGACACCGTGTTGGAACAACAAAGAAGCATTCACTTGATCCCTGCTGGTTCAGGAGGAGCTCTGATCTTCTTCGGAGAGATGTGTCCCTCGTCCAGGAAACTCCTGCTGCTGCGTTCCCCAGGTGTGGCCCTGACAATAACTGCACTTTCCTGCAGGAGAAGGGTTAGTGACTTGAAGGGTCATGACTTGAAGTGATGTGCTGTAGTTACTAATTACTGGGAAATTGCAGCCTTTTGAAGAAAAGAAAAAAAGGATTAACCCAATTAAGACACCACCTTCATATCAGTGAATCAGAACTAGAATGGCAAAGAATAAACTCAAAATATAGGTGACAGGTATATTCAAAATGTAAAAAATCTTTATTTATAGTTCCCTAACTCACTTATTTTTTTATGCAAGAAGTAGTGTACTAGAATGATAAAACAATTCAATTATCTAAATCTGTTTTAATTTTCTGATACTGATAAATACTGCAACAGTCTTTAAACATTGTATTTTGTGTGGTCTCTGTGTTTCCAACTCACACTTCTCTGACATTTGGTGAAGTAGTGGGTATCACGCCACAAATGGGCAGCGTCGTTGATGATTTATACTCTGAAGAACAAGAATAATGCATTTTGCTTACACTTTAAGGATACAAGTACATTTGCCTCGTCTTAGGTTATTCACAGGCTGACTTCTGCTTATAGAATTCTATTGTTTTTTTTATTCCCGCCAGCTTTTCTAATTATTTTTTTGTAAGCACTCTTTTGTGCTTTTGTTTCTCATTGCTCACCAACCTCTCTATTCCTCAGTGCTTCCATGACTTTATCCTCCCTTTAGCATGTTCACAGAATGGATATCTCTGCCCAAAACAGGGTCTTCAGTAATCGGTTGCATCATTCACATTCCTTCACCCGGCCACCTCCTGTGTCAGTGAAGTTAAGTGGTGTCTTGATTCATGGAAACTGTGCTGTGCAAGGTGATTTGAACACATCTCCTGCCTTCCCACCACAAATTAGAAGCCCAGGATTACAGTTTGCTGCACACTAAACCACAAAAAGACTGAAGGAAAGGGAAGTAGGGGGCAATAACGTGTCCTGATTTTTTTAGTGCAAAGTTGAGGGTTGGAGTGGGAGAAGGACAAGAGTCTAAGAAGATGGGACAAACTTCATTGAGTTCATTTGTATTTCTGGTTTGTAGGGCTTCTCAAAATGCACCTTGCAATTGATTTAGACTTTCTGTAAACTTTCTTATTTGGGAACAAGATACAATAGGAGGCAGGGAAAGATTTCAGAAAAGATTATTATGTATGTTGTCAGACAGACCTAGTTTTAAGTCCTGCCTCTGCCACTTACTAACTTTGACCCTGGGCAAAAAACTTCTGTTTTTGGCTCTCTGCTTGCTTATGGGTCGTTACATTCACCCAACAGTCATACCCCCACCCCTAATTTTGTTTAGCTAATTTCAAGCTCTATTCTTTAGGAGTGGCAGAGCCTCTCCCTTGGCCTAAGCATCAGCCAGGCTTGGTCTAAAGAGATCGTGGTAATCACATGCCTCCTTCTGGAGACAGTTTTAGAGATGGACATGTTACCCATTTCTGAGCAATAAGACATTAAATAAATCAACCTAGCAGAATTATGAGGAAAACCTTCTTGCTCTTGAAGAGATACATTGGCAGAAATAGCCCCTTCTGCCAGCTCTCATCACTGCAGGAGGACGTGATTTATAGAACTGTGGCAGCCGTCTTGTGAGCAGGAAGGGTCAAGTTACAATAATCAAAGGCCACATGCCAAGGACAAGGACAGCAGAAGGAAGTGATGCCAATATGTTGGCCCCTGGGTACATCACACATTCCTGCATTAACACAGCTTGAGACGTTTCACTATGGGGAATGCTAAATTCTGTTTATTGGATCCATCAGTTGGATTAGGTTGCCTGTGGGATTTGACACCAAAAGCCTCTTAACAGCTTTATTGTTCTATTAAATGGGAATTCAAATGCTTATGTAAGGGGCTTTTGAGAAAGGAATATAAGACATGTGTAAAATTTTCACGCAGTGCTTTTCATATTTTGTGTGCCCAATAAATATCACTGTAATAATGAACATTAGTATTATTGTTATTATCTCCTAATGCTCCAAATGAATAAAGTTTGTACTAGGAAGGTTAAGTGACTTGCCCAAAGTCATACGATGAGCAAGTAGTAAAACAAGGAACAGGACTCGAGTTTCTAAACCCCCACAAGACAATATGCTTCTATCTCATTACAATGCCTTTTCCATCAGAGATGTATCTCTATAAAGTTACCATCACTTTCATAGGCTCTAGATTGTTTACAGAGTTTACTTTCCATTTTCTAAAACTTTGTGAGCTCTAGGTTTTCTACTGAATTTTTTTTTCTATTTTCTAAAAAAAAAAAAAAAAAAAGGATGGAGTATTTATAATTTGTTTTATTTTTCAGATGCTTACATTCATCTTCATGTTTTCTTCTGAGAAAGTGGTAAAACAAACAAACAAAAAAAACCTCCAAAACTCCATTTTAAGATCTGGAAAATTGAAAGTAAAAAAGAGAAAAAGAGTAAAGGTCATATACTTTTGTTTTTTTCATATTGTCTTCCTGGCTGTCAGCTCACTTCTTTCACTTTCTAGTTTTTTCTTTCAATGAGAGGATGGCCAGAAAACATGGAGATGTATCTGAAGGGCAGAGCTTGGAATATGGGAGGGTTGAGTCAAAGAATATCAGAAAATGCCTACCCCATGCTACTAGCCCATTTGCATCAATTTGCTAACTTCTCCACAAATTGAAGCAGCGGGTAATTTTTATTGCTCCTGGTGATGTCATGAACAATTTATTTCACATGGATTTTGTTTATAATAGATAGAGCTGCTTTGATTTTTATGTTTTATCCTGACCTTCTGGTTTCAGGACAAGACTGGTTTTTAAGTCTCACAGCATTTCCTAGCAGATTTGTGCTCAGCAAAGAAATGCAGCTTTCTTTGTCAACTTTATGTGTCATCGTGCAGTGAAAATCATGAGATGTGGCATTATTCTTTTGTAGAGTCATCTGCCAAAGAAGTAATGTTCTCTCATTAAAGTTTTAAAAATTACTTTAGAGACTTAGGGCATTGGCATTGCCTGAGAATTAGAGGCGATGGAAAAATACTGTTTCTCTTAGTTTATCAAGAGCTTATACAGTTACTCAAATAATTTAATGTGTGCTCATTTCGGTTCCCTGTGCTTTCGGATTCAGGGCGTTGGAAAAAACATAGAAATTGATTCATCAGTGCCCCATGCCAAGAAAACCATGGAAAGAATAAAATTCTCAGCAAAACAGAGAAGATCATATCCATTAATATTTGCACTGGTTTTGGTGATTGATTTTCTCAAATCTGCTCCATCCCAGGTGTCTAAGGTAACAACTGTAATGCCATGTTCCTTACCAATGGTTGGTCTAGGCATGGATGTGTGATGCATTTTCAGCAAATGAGGCAAGATGGGAAGTCAGCTGCAGGGGGATTCTGGGATGAATGAGACCTAGAGATGTTATCTTAGGCTGGGTCCCCTAAACAAAAGCCCAAGGTGTGGATGCTTGGGAAAAGTATATATCGAGAGTATACTATCTGGAAAAGAGGAGTGACAGAAGTGGAATAGAGTACAGGAAGAAGGGTAAGCAAAAATGTGTTCTTAGTTGGAGAACGGCTTCAGCCTGGTCCTGAAGGAAGCCCTGGGGCAATAATTGCACCATGGATTTGGTCTCATCTTGAGGCAAAGGGCTGATTTTTTGTGTGTGTCCCCTTGTTAATCAGTCATTAGCCATAGGTTGTCTCCCTCTTTTCCCTACCCTGAAAAGAAGGGGCATTACCTCACAGGCAAGGTGGCTTCTATTTGGCCAAATGTAATTCTCACAGTAATTTTGGAACAAGTGTGCTGGCCCAGTGAAGGGGATCTGGGCAGGGCACCAACGGCATCCCTTACTGATGTTATGTCTAAGCCTACTGTGAGTTTGAGGATGGTGTCCACACATACAAGAGTGCAGGTCCGACTAACCACAGAGAAATGGAGCCGGAGCCATGACACACTCAACATACTCTAGACTTCTTGTTCTAAGAGGTAAATCGTAGAAGTCACCCAGACTCAAGTCTTCTGTTTCTTGCCACCCAAATATTCTAATTGATGTACTACTCATAGGGAGGTGATATTTTATATGTCATTATTGTAATAGACACTCTGGGAAATAAAACATTCAAACAGCATAGACAGATATAAAATCAAAATATGTCATTTACGTGTCCCCCACCCATAATTATCTTCTCAGATAGTTAACTATTTTAATTCTAATGGTTTCCTCCATAATACTAAGTGATACACTTCTATTTCTATTTCTTTATCAACTCCAGATAGCATCTTTTGACTTCTTGTCCTAAGACATGAAAAATTTTGCTCACTTATATTACGTCCATTCCCCTGCTCTTCTGTCTAATATTTATTAGTAAATATTTTTTACTGTTTTAATTTTGTTGTGTTAGGACTTCAAAATAATTTACAACTCTTTTATGAATTCATCACCTCTAGATGGTTTCTGAGTCCCCAGATTTAAGGTGAGAGAATATGTGCCTCCGCACCCTCTTCTTGACCTTTCTCCCCTGGCTCAGAACTTTGCTTAGCTCTACCATTTTTGTGTTGTTAAGGTTTGTAACAGTTATATTTCCCAATGCTGCATTTCTCCATAAGCCTTGAAACAGACCTCGTTTAAGCCTAACACTCTAAGTCATCCCGAGGTGTGGGCTCCATAGCGCAGCATGTCATAACGGCAGCTAAGAAAAAAAGAAAGAAATAGGACACCCCCCAAAATGTTACAAACCAAGAATCTTCAATGGGCATGCCAAGTGTTCTCTTCATTTCTTTATCACATCAAGCACTTCCTTTCCTGGATATAGTCCAATAAATAAACTTTGCTCCTGTATGTCAATATTTCTGTCCTTGGGAGTCCAATACACAGATGAATGGCAGATAGGAGCAGGAAGAGTCACCCAGAGAGATCAATATCTCCTTGTTTTGATAATTTCAGGAATTCTTAGCACTTTTTTTAAATCTTAAACCTATTATCAATTTTAATCACAAAATAAAATATTTATTGCAAAATTACTTATTTATAAATGTTTTACTCATTGTATGTGTTCCTTGTTGCACTGTTACAACTCAAGGGCTGAAACATTGTAGCTGGAATGTTATTCCTTAATAACGTGGTAGATTCACACACAACTAGAAATACACAGAAAGAGTACTAACGAATCTGGGAACCAATAGTTCCCAGTTCTTCCACTTAAGCAGCTGTTCCTTAATTCATTTATTAAATACATATTGCATCTCTACTCTGTGCTAGGGACTTTCATGAGTGCTGGAGTATAGCATACGCACCCCAAATACATAGTTTAAGTTACATGTAGCAAGTATCAGTACAGTGGCTTACACAGGCTGCTATGGGAACATATAGAAAAGGCATCCACCCAAGCTCACATCACAGAGGTCAGGCAGGCCCCTACAAAGGTCTTCTACAATTTGGCAAACAAGTTAGCCAGACAAAGAAGAAGAGAAAGGCACCCTGGGAAAACAGAAGAGAATTAAAACATTCATTCTCCTCACACTAGGGGGAACCAGTGTAGTCATATTTTGGAAGATTCCCATAGTTTAGCTTCTTGGAGCAGAAAGTGTACAACAAAGAGCAAAGGGAGATGAGCTTGGAGAGGTAGGCAAGGGCCAGATCATGGAAGGCTCAGGAGCCGATCCAAAGAGCTTGGATGTTACACTGTAGTTGATTAGAAGCCACTAAAGGTTTTAAACAGGTCAAATATAACTTTTAGAGTCTTCCGTTGCAGAAAGGAGGATGGATTTAAGGGGAGATGACACAGAAGACATTTCATTGTCCAGGTTTGAAGTAATGAGGGACTAAACCAGGACATAGTAGGAGTAGTAAAGAGGGAGAGAGAGATTTGAGGAACAGTTAGGAAGTGAAATCATTAAAATCTGAGATTAATTATCATAGGGGTAAGTGAAAAAAGAGGAAACAAGTAACATCCCAAGGTTTCGAGCTTGGTGACTTCTGTGGCCACTGATGAGACAATGGCCTGAAAGAGATGGAGGTGACAAGTAGAAATTATAAGTTCAATTTGGGACATCCTGAGTCTGTGATATCTATGGGGCATTGAAGAAGAGATGGACAGAAAACATTTGGCTATAAAAATCTAAAGATCTGTGAGTATAAACTTAGGTTAGACATGCCTATTTGGTTGTTATCTGATCAGGCACTTTTTGTATATGTCGGGCAAAACTAGCTACAATTGTCCAGAAGGAATTATGTGACTGTGATAAACAGAATAATGCTCCCCCCAAAAGATGTCCATGCCATAATCCTTGGAACCTGTGACTATGTTACCTTACATGGAAAAGCAACTTTGCAGATGTGATTAAGGATCTTGAGATGGGAAGTAATCACCAGGGTCCTTATAAGAAGATGGCTGGAGGGTTAGAGTCCGGGAGGGAAATGTGATGACAGGTGTGTGTGTGTGTGTGTGTGTGTGTGTGTGTGTGTGTGTGTGTGTGTGTGTGTG
>NW_007727215.1:377452-433407 GCF_000696425.1 Galeopterus variegatus
AAAGAGAGAGAGAGAGAGAGAGAGAGAGAGAGAGAGAGAGAGAGAGAGAGATTACAAGATGCTACATTGAAAAATGGAAAGAAACAAATTCTCCTCTCAGAGCTTCCAGAGGAGTCACCCCTGCCAAAACCTTGACTTTTGCCCAGTGAGACTCATTTTGGACTTCTGACCGCTAGAACAATGTGATAATAAAGTAGTGTTGATTGGAGCCACTGATTTGTGGCAATCTGTTACAGCAACAACAGGAAAATGATACAATGATACAAGTGACTTTGTAAGTCACTTGACCTCAGTGTGCTTCGGTTCATTCTGTCCTTCCAAAAATATGTACTATGTACCTACTCTGTGCCAATATGTAGCTTTTAGAAACAATAAGTCTAGTGGAAGAGAAAGAAACAGGAACAAATAATTGTAACTGCAGAGTGAAAAGGGCTGAAATAAATAGAGGTTTGTACAGAGGACCATGGGGTCAGAAAAGGTAGAGGGCCAATTCTGTCAGGATTAGGGATAGGGAAGGCCTCACCAGGGTGACGAAGCTTAGCTGAGTCCTGAGGAAGGCAAGTAAAAGTTCCTAGATGATCTCAGACGCCTCAAAAAGGCAGCACTTTGACATCAGTTAACTCTTTTCAAGTGGAGTGATTAACCGAAAGACATCTTGGGCAACAGGCAGTTATTCTGGGTTGAAATGACTGATTTTCTCAATTATACTTCTGAACTTCTCTTATTAGCATGGCTCACACTTCTGTCCTCTAGATGATCCTTTGTATGGTGATATTTGATATAGCCTGTCATTCTGGATGACACAAATTATTAATTATAATTCTATCTTTAGTTATTTGTTTTTTATTATTCATTAATGTATTAGTTTCCTACCAAAAAACTCAGTGGATCAAAACAACAAAAATTTATTGTCTCAGAGTTCTGGAGGCCAGAGTCCAAAATCAGGGTGTTGGCAGGGCTGTGCTCTCTTAGACAGATCTAGAGGATAAAGGTGCCTTGCCTCTGTTAGCTTCTGGTGCTTGCTGGCAATTCTTGGCTTATAGAGGCACCACTGCAGTCACGTGGTAACCTTCTGCCTGTGGGTCTTCACATAATCTTTCCTCTACATGTGTCTGCCAAGGTGTCCAGATTCACCCCTTTTCCTAAGGACACCAGTTATTTCGGATTAATACCCGCCCTAATGACCTCATTTTAACTTGATTACAACTTTAAAGACCATGTTTCCAAATAAAGTCACATTCTGACATAAAAGGGATTAAGACTCTAACAAATCATTTTTGGGAGACTCAACACATTAATGACCTCAGTTTATTTATACTTGTGAAGAGCAGAAATGTTAAGAAGCTACTTTGGCCTTTTTTAGATAAAAGAGAGTACATAGAATAGAAAGTTGACCACAAATAAAATAAGGTTAAGAACAAGAAGACGAAGGTGATAAAAATATGCAACTAGCAACAAAAATGACTTTATTCTCTTTTTAAATCCATTTTAAATTTTCTATGTAAATGAATAAAAATATGTTTCAAGCTCTTTTAGAAAATAATTTTAGGTATCACCTGAAATTTTTGTAAATACACGTTTTTTCACAAGGCAATCTGAATCTAAAATTAGACCAAGAAATAACTAATGGATTCAGAATTGTTTTCACATAAGGAAATAAAAAGTTGATCATGAAGTTGGGAGATCAGAGTAGGAAAAAAGAGAGACCATTATTAACACCAAAATATTCTCCTCCTAGGTTCTTTTGCTTTTCTTTTCCTAGATTCTCCTCCTACATGGAAGGGGAAGATGGGATCAATAATTCAGAAGAGGAAGAAGCTAAAACTTTTGGGGAATTTATTCTTTCAGCAGGAAGTTAAGAAAAGAGCTGTCACTATGCCATTCTGTAGTAAATTTCCCACTGGAGCTCTGAGGAGACCACCATGCTGGCTGCTCTTCAATTACTAGATGGTCCTGAAGCACCAAGGCACAGCCAAAAAAGGAATGGTGACTCTAAGTTCAGAAGACAGGGTGAGTTACAGGCATATGCTGATCAAGTGTGCTTTAGGAATTAAGAATTAATGAGAAACACACCTAAAATTTTAATTTTCTTCCTCCCGTTTGCTTTCTAGAGCTATTCATTTCCACAATTCAATGTATATTCCTTCATTTTATTTTATAGTTATGAATGGAAATATAAAAACATGAAGTCAGCTTGAAAAAAAACGAAACTATTTAAAAGGTGAGGTCATCATCAAAGCACCTTCTTTCTTCTATTAATAGTAGACCCTAGTTATCAGTGAAGTAACACATGGGTTTTTTTTTATTATTATTATTATTAGTTTCTTATGGCTGCTGGCAGTCCTTGGCTTGTGGCCATATCACTCCAATCTCTGCCTCCATCGTCACATCCCCTTCTCTTCGGTCTGTATCCAATTCCCCTCTGTCTCCTTCATATAAGGATACATGTGGTTGTATTTAGGGCCCACCTAGATAAACTGGAATAATCTCATCTCAAATTCCTTAACTTAATCACTGCTGTGAAGACCCCTTTTCCAAATAAGGTATATTTACAGGCTTCAAAAATTAGAACATTATGTCTTTGGGAGACGTAATTCAGCCTGCTACAAATATAGAGCTTGCAAAAGTAAAAATATTATGCAATCATAAACATGCAAGGCAGTATTGAGTAGTGTTTAATAAGATTAGTTCTAGGGGCATTCAGACTTGTGTTTAAGTCCCTGCTCTTCCATGTATTTATTACCTGGGTGACTTTGAGTAGATGATTTAGCATTTCAGTGCCTTACTGTCCTAATCTGTAAAATGGGGCCAATATTACCACCTCCATAAAAGACAAGTGAGGAGGAATAAACAAGACAATGCACTTAAAGCATTTAATGTGTGATTTGCACATAGAAAACTTTCAGTATTAGCTATTGATAAAATTAATGAGTAATGGTGGAAGAGCAGAACTCTGTGAAATTTCCAATATTATCCTCAATTATTTTCTTTTACATTTAACATTATTTCCTCTTGAATCACAGAAAAAGGCAGAGACCAGTTGAGTTCTCTTATTCTAAAGAAAAAATATCAGAATAACTTTCATAAAATAATGGAATCAATACACTAGTACACTAGGAGCAAGAGATGCCAGGCAGAAATTCTGAATACAAACAAATGGGGATTTCAGTCTAAATCGTTTCCCTTACAGCAATGCAAATACCAAATTGATTTCCAGGAAAAAGCACAAAAGCAAATAGCAGAAATGCTTTTAAACTGGTAGACATTAATTGGACAAAGGATGAGAAGCCATAATTTTAGATTAAAATAGAATATAAGTGGATATAATTGTTAGTCTAAGCAGCCTTTTTTGGTCTACAGTTATTATGTGTTTGGTTTTTTATTAATGATAAGAAATACTATCGTAGAAGCAAAGGATCCTATAGAATTCTGTGGTTTACCTAAGGCAACAAAGTGCAAATCCACAAGGAATAGAGGATGTTCTCATCAGCAGGCAGAGTGTACGGTACTTTCATTTTGGAGAAAATGATTTTCTGTCCGTTTCTTTCTTTTTAATTTGGAATTGAAGAAAATTCAGAGAGAAATTGCATCTAGGGTTTCAAATCTACTTATAACTGTAAATTTGATTTTGGAGGAGAATCTAGGTGAAGCGTAGGTGAATATAAAGGAAGTCAATTTTAAAGGAGGAATTCTCCAGAACCACAAAATAATTAGAATGAATGAATCAGCCAAATATATCTCTTTGTCAATTTTACATACAAAAGGGTTGTATTCAAAGTGAAGTTTTTTTTTTTTTTACCTTAAAATTATGTGTGAATAGCAATGTTTTATTACAGAACTGGATCTATATGTGAAGCTTTATTTCTCCCTTGCTAATACAGAAAGGAGTACTATTATCTTTCCAGACTTATTTTTTTTAAAGCAAACAACAGTTTATTAAAAGAGGAGACAGACTTATGCATAACGAGGGTTAGCTACAAGAAAGTTATCCCCCAAGGGGAGCTCTTCACTGTCCTTTATAAGGAAAGGGGTTAAAGGGTGGAGGACAGTGTCATTATTATTATTCTTTTAAAGAAAATGTAATTTTATTAATATTATTTTTTACATTCTAGGATGTTCTAGAGCAGTTGAGAGGGAGGGAAGAGGAGAAAGGGGAAGGAAATAGGTTGGAAGAAGGAGGAAGGTGGAGGGGTGGGATTGAGGCCTGTGGCACCCCCCACATTCCCACAGGAGAGACCCCAGGAGGCTTCCAGTGGTGGCTTGGTCATTGCCGGGCTGGGTACAGATGTCAGGGAGGAGTGGCAAAAGCCCTGACCCCCCACCATCCCAACTCAGGAACCTGGGGCCCTTCTTGCTGCAGCGTGGTGGTTGTTGCTGGGCTGGTTGCATGTGTCAGGGGGGTGTGGCTGAGGCCTGAGACCCCCCACCACCACCCTGGCTCATCCTGTGGAAGCTTGGTGTTCACTGCTGAGCTGGCTGCTGGTGTCAGGGAGGCATGGCTGAGGCCCAAGGCTCCCCACTGCCTGGGGTTGGGAGAGCCCAGGTGCTTCCTGCAGCACCTCGGTGGTCACCGCTGGGCTGGCTGTATGTGCTGGGGGGTGTGGCCAAGGCCTGAGGCCCCCTACCACCCCTCCAATCTTATTTTTTGCAGTTCTTATCAATTTCCTTGTTATCTTGAGTTACCAAAATCACTTTTCTGACACCGAATTCTAATGGGATTTCTCATATTGCATCACTATAATCGAATGGTTGAATAGCCTCCTTCCATCAGCACATCTTTTTATTATAGTCAACATTCTTATTCACCCTAACAGGGGAGGTCAGGTTATGAAAAAATCTTATAATAACGTCTCATGTTGGCAGAACTTGATTCAGTAGGTTTGGTATAAGTCCCACTAATCTGGATTTCTTAAATTCTCTCCCCTAGCTTCACTTATATGATGTTTTCTGGTAGTTTAAGTCAACTAATGTATAGGTTAGTATGAGAACCTTCTCTCTAGAAGAATGACACGTGCTGCTCTGTAAGGAGACACTATAATTCTGCTCCTTGTGACCTTTAGTGTCCTGATGTGGCAACATTTATACCCTTTTTGCATGTGTTTGTGTGCACACATATGTGTTTTAAAAGTGTGTGTAGTAATGCTTATTTACTTCCAAACATTTGGAGAAATCTTGATTTAGACTATTAGTGGAAATGAGAGAGCAAAAAGTAAGTCCCCTAATAACTCAAAAACTGCAAAATTATACGAGAACTTATTATGATTCCAATAACAAAATAGATTATTAAAGGTACAATAAAAGTAACAATGGAGGGATAGTTTAGAATATCATAGCTATCAATGTTTTTAGTTTTTTTCACTTCCTTATAATTATGACATTTTATGATTTGTACATATCTTTTTTTTTTTTGTCTTTTTTGTGACCGGTAAGGGAATCGCAACCCTTGGCTTGGTGTCGCCCATACCGCGCTCAGCCAGTGAGCGTACTGGCCATTCCCATAGGATCCGAACCCATGGCGGGAGCGTCGCTGCGCTCCCATCGCTGCACTCTCCTGAGTGAACCACAGGGCCGGCCCTGAATTGTACATATCTTTCAAGCTGTTTTAAATCTTTTTTTTTTTTGAGCAAAATTGTCAATAACTAACAGCAACGATAACTACAATACTTGTAACAGATGACATTCAGTTAATACCCATTAAATTTCAGGGACTATGGCAAGCATTTTACATATAATTTATTTAGATTGACAACTACCTTATCAGAAGGGAATTATTACTATTCCTGTTTAACTGATGTGGAAATTGAGGTGCTACAAAGTTAAGTAACAAAGAAATTAAGTCACACACCTGAAAACTAGTTGAGCTGGGATGATCCCATGAAATCTGATTCCAAAGCTTGACACCTCTACAAAATAAATAACACTATTAATATTTAATGAAATGGCATTTTAAAACATAAGCTTACTTGCAACTTTGCAAAGTTTTGCATCAGGATATGATGCTCTGAAACCAGATTTTCATTTTTTCATTTATTGATTATTTATACTTGACCACTTCCCAAAGGAACTCAAGTTGGTTTACAAGACTAGACACATGCTTACTAGAAACAAACAATCTGAAATGTGGGAGCTATAATGACAGAAGGGAGTAAGAACAGATCCCACCAGAAGACCTAGCTGAAATGAAGCCACTATGATTCAAAACAAAGTCATGACAACTCAGGCGTGAAAGAGAACAGCATGAGTTTGGAGATTAACATTTGTTTTCTGAGTGTAGTGGGAGAAGTTCTTGAGAGACCAATCTTAGAGACTTTTCTTTCTTACTGCTCTTTCCAATCTTTTCCTTGTCAGTCTGAAGCATCCCCATGGCTTCAATGAGAACTAGGGTTGTTATAGCAAAAATGAAAAAAGAAAAACAAAATTATTTTCAGTACTTATTTTAATTCCCACACTAGGCTTCTGAGAATCAAGTCTTGCAGGAGAACTTTTGCCACTGAAATTGTTAGAAAGAGAAGACCGTTGTACCCCCCCTTTAGGAGACCCTATAAAGGCGCTTGTCTGGGGGATGGGTATCATAAATGTGGAATAGGTCCCTGGTCTAAGGAAGAGGGACTTGCTCTGATGGAGCCTGGTGGGAGCAAGGGGAGGGGACATCCCTCTTCCCCTACACAAAGGAGCCATGACCCTTTCTTTAAAACCCTTTGAGTGAAGGTCTTCCATCTACAGCCACTGGCGAGTCTTCTGTGGCCCATCCAGCAAACAGACCCCTACCTGTGCTGCTGGAGACTTGTCAACAACACCCTTGTCAACAAGACAGAGTCCTTGATCCTTAGAGGCAGGGAATGGTGTGGAATAGAAAGACTTAGCACAAGAGTTAAGGGAAACCAATCCTACAATAGCACTGGCATGGGAGGAATGTAGTGCTCTCATCTGATACACACAAACAGAGTGATACTGGAAGAGACATGAATATTGCCATAAAAACAATACATCCCTTTATATTGTATTTTTCACATAAAAATCACTTTCACATAAAGTACGGACAGTTTAATAGGAGTTTTTAAAAAAGGTACAGAAACATGTTTCAGTAAAATAATTTCGTATTCTCTTTTTTGTGAACTGTAGTTCACTGGAGTCCTTTGTATAATAAGTTAAATCAGTGTGGAATAAACATTATAACTTTCAGGCTGTCAGACTTAATAAAACGTTATTGTTTAGGGCAGCAGTTGCACACCAGAATCTCCTGGAGGGCTTGTAAAAACACAGATTGCTGGGCCCCGCCTTCAAATTCAGTAGATCTGGGGTGAAGCCCCAAATTTGCATTTCTAACAAGTTCCCAGGTAAATGCTGCTGCTGGTCCAGGACCACACTTTGAGAAGCACAAACTTGGGAGATACAGAAACTTGACTATTAAGCATCTCTTTGAAAGTTTGTCTCAAATACCAATGGCCTCGCTGGAGTGGACATTGTAGAAGAGCTGGGAATAAGCAAATACATACAAGTATTTGCTCTGGGTCAGTCAGTGTTCTGGGTGCATTTCATAGACGAATACAGTTAATCCTCACAACAGTCCTCTCAAGTACATACTGTCATTAGCCTCATTTTGCAGATTGGGAAACAGAAGTACAGAGAGGTTAAAAACCTTGCCCATGGTCACACAGCTGGAAGATGGTAGAGCTTGGAATTAAAGCCAGGTGACCTGTCTGTGCTTATAACTGCTATGATATATTGAAGACATTAAGATCTTTGAACCATTCTGATCTACAGATATTTTATCTGAGTACTTTAAATGTTTAGTATGTAGATGGCAATTGATCTTTTGCTACGATCAATTACCAAGGCATTTGGGATGGGGATTAGAGGAATGGGCTACACAAACCTCTGCATGAAGATGACACCCAGAAGACCTATACTCAGGGCCAAACTTTACTAGACAGGAAACTGTGAATGTACCTGCATTTCACCTAAGTTCAGGACCTTACACCACTTTGCTCTTGGACTTGAAACCCTCTAAGGCTTTGCTTCCCACTTAGACTATGATCTCAACCCTTCCGAGGTCTACAAGGGCCTTTCTGATCTGGCTTCTCCAAGGCCTCACTCTTCTTCCGCCCTGTACCCATCCCTCCAGTTTGCCCACAGACCCGTTCCTTTCCTGTTCATTGCTCTACTCCATTGTCAGCGGGCTCCTAACTGGGGCTTCCCGCAGAGGGCACTGCCAAGAGAGGTAGGATGGGAGGAGTTAGGGTATCCACCCCTACTCTCTCTGACCTGGCTTCTCCATGGATCTTGCTCCTGTTGGACAAGTCTACTATGTTTCAACTTCTGCTGGGTGACCGTCGCCTGGGCTCTGGTAACTATGCATACTCCCACAGCTCTCCCAGCCTAGGCCACTAAAGGCTTCCTGCCACTTCTAATCTTTGGATGCCTTTCTGTCCTGTTTGACTTCATAGTCTTTTACCACCCATATAACCAACTCCACATATTAATTTTCTCTCTTTTAAATACATTAAGTTGTTTCTGTTTTCCCCACTGGACCGGGACTGATACACCCTTGTTTATCTGCCCCAGCCACCCTGGACCTCTTTCTTTTCACTAAACAAAGATGAGTCCCTGCCCCAGGACATTTGCACTAGTTCAAAGCTTACTCTCACATGCCATTCCAGTCTTGGTACAAATGTCACTTCCTCAGAGAGCTTCTCTGATCATCCTGTCTAAAATGAACCCTCTAGTGTCTTTTTATCACATTTTTTGTTTAATTTTCTCACAGTACTCATTACTATCTAAAATGACCTTGCTTATTCATTTACCTATTTCTTGACCATTTTGCCACAATAGAATGTAAGCTCCATGAGAGTGGGTATCTTGGGTGTCTTGTTCACTACCATGCTTTAATATTATGAGTACGACTATGTCTGGCACTTAACAAATATTTCCTGATAGATAGACTGAGTAACCAAGTGGATGACTGAATGAGTTAATGTAGTTTCAGAGTGATGATCCTAGAATGGAAAATAGGTAATCCCCTGAATTCCAACTCTGATCAGTTGGTAATGTCTACAGAAAATACAAAGCAGAGGATTTTGAGGATGCATCTTAATAATTATCTAATTGAACCTTAAAAGAACTTTAATATGGCACCTGGAAGAGACTGGATTCTGAGAATGCTATTATCACAATAGGCATACAAGTTTGCACTGACCAGAAAATGTACCTCCAGGTAACTGAATGACTTAGTGACCTGAATTATTTAGCACTGTTCTTCTAAATGCTGGAGAATGTCTGCCTACCACAAAATAATGGCTTTGCTTTCACATATTAGATGTTGTACTGCTCTTTCTGACAGTAATTGGTGGTAAAATTTCAACTGCTTCTTAAAGCAACTCGTAAATAATAAAGAGGAGTACACTTTTCTATTTTCTGTTGAGACAGAGAATGTGCATATTTTCTTCAAAAATGATACATGGTTATAGTAGAATATTTAGAAAATGCACAAATCTCAAAAGAGGAAAATCACACAGAGAAAACTGCTGTTGATGATTTAGTACAAAACTTTCTAGGTTCCTTTCATGCACAAATGTGCATTATTTTCACAAAAATTAGTCATTTTGTGTTAGAACTTGCTTTTTCTGGCTAAATTATATTGTGTACATTTCCCCATGCATACTGTTCTTCAACCACACTTTTTCTTCAAACATACTCTTTTAAAAGTTATACTATTTTTCATCACAGTGATACAAGGGGTCTTCAAAAAGTTTATGGAAACTGCATATTATTAAAAAAAATATGCATGAATTTCAAAACATGTTTGGCACACCAAAATAAACTCATATTAACTTGTTATATCATGTCTGAACAGGATCTAATTTGAGGCACTAAGAAAGAAAAGACATCAGTTTGAAAAGAACCCCTATCAGAGCAACATGACTTCTGCTAAAGTTGAAGCAAAAACAAAATTCAAATTGATTGTGAAGCTTGGAAGAGTAGTGAAGTCATTAATGGTTTATGGAAAGTATATAAGGACAATGCCCCAAAGAAGTCAGCAGCTTACAAATGGAAGACTCACTTTAAGAAGGGGTGAGATGATGAAGCCCGCAGCAGCAGACCATCTACATCAGTTTGTGAGGAAAAGATTAATCTTGTTTGTGCCCTAATTTAAGAGGACCAATGATTATTTATAGGTTATAGATATATACATAGATATATAGACATAGACATAGAATGTAAATATAGACATAAATATAAAGGTACATTTTTGTATAAAGGGTTTACAGATCTTTTAAAAATATTCTTGTCAGTAAAAATATTGTCAGATGCATTTAGATGTAGATTTCTTTTCATTAATTTTGCCTAGAGGATGGCTAATTGTTAAAACTGCATACATAGATCTTTTTTTATTTTTAGTTTTGGGAAAGTTTCTTATAATTGTTTCACATTTCTGCCCTTCCTCGTGAATAATTTGCTTTTTGTTTTATTTTCCTTCTCTTTCTTTCATATCTATCATTTCTTGACACCTTCTTTTAGTTTTTTCACATCATTTTTATTCTTTATTCTCTATAATATGGGTTTTAATTTTTATAATGCTTTAGTTTCTTGATGTTTTATGACCTTATTCTCCTTTTTCATCTTGAACTGTTCCCTTTTTATTTTAATCTGTTTTCTTATGTCTTTCTATTTTTGTTTTGAAGAAGCCATATCTAATTTAATAAAAATGCCGAAATCTTCTTAAACTTTTCTTCTCAGATTATTAGATCATGATTTTCCATCAATGGGCTTTTCTTCTGAGTTTTCAGAATCCTGTTTCTTTTCTTTTTTCTCCGTTATCAGACCAAGGATATGGATTTTTCTTGTTTTGTTCTTTTTTTTTGAATTTTGTACTGGTAGTATTCCATCCTCAGATTTGTACCTGGAAACCAAAATGTAGACAAGTTCTAATCCAACTACCCATTTTGGGTAGGTATTCATTTTTCTCAGTTTTGCTCTGCTTTTCTCCATGTCCCACAGATGATTCTTTTATAGTCTGATTCATTGGAAGAGATGAAACACTACATAGAGTTACTGAAAGTTCTTCCTGTCCTTACCTTAATGTGTGAGCTTTCACACCTGGGAACTGTACTACATCTAGAGTTACTGCATTTAAATGAGCCTAGAATAAGGGAAGGGTGAAGGAAAGACATGCTTTACTCTCTGTCTCTTAAAAAGCAAAGCTTATGGGCTGGCCTGGTGGCGCACTGGAGAGTGCGCTGCTTGGGAGTGCAGCGGCGCTCCCGCCGAGGGTTCGGATCCCATGTGGAGACCGGTTCCCGCTCACTGGCTGAGCACGGTGCGGGCGCAACACCGAGGGTTGCGATCCCATTACCGGTTGGTAAAAAAAAAAGACAAAAAAAAGGGAAAAAAAATGATAATCATATCAGAACTGTTTCCTGTTGTACCACCACTGAAATCCTAAAATCCTGGAAAATACACAAGCTCCCCACTACAAGGTGTGTCAAACCTGAGTTGACATAAAAAAGCAAAGCTTATGTGGAAGAGGGACCAGCCATACTCCTGACAGTTAAAACATTCACTGGTGACCTGAGTCAAAGAGTACACAGTAGGAGACGTTAACATTTTCCACTGTTTTTTCCCCAGGAAGTCTATATTTCAGTAGGAGAACTGGGCATCCCATGAAGTAAAGCCTGCAGAGGTTTTTCTCAACCCAAATCTATCCATCTTATCATTACAGGTGAGTTCCAATGATTTCTGTTTTTAAGGTATCCATGCAGCAACATTAAATAGATTTTTATCAAGTTCTGCAATATGCCAGTGTTGTGTTGTTTGCTCATTTGACAGTGGTCATTAACAGAGAAATGGTTCTTGTCTTCGTACAGTTTAAAGTCTCCTTTGCTCAATAGTCTTAATTTTTATTAGTTTTTTTTTTGTTTGTTTGTTTTTTTGTTTTGTTTTTCTTTCCTGTGTCCCCTTAGGTCTTTTAAAGGGAAATTGTGAGGTGATGCTTGGCTGTAGCTAGCAGTGTAGAGGAAGTGCTGTTACCTGAAGACTAATCTGAACGTGAAACCACTTTTTAAACAATCTGCACTGTCTCAAACCCTTGGTTTTGCCATTCCAAATGTGTATTCCAATGTATCAATGTACAGAGAAAATTACAAACATTTGAGTGGGATATTTACCAAAAATCCTCTTATTGGTTTCCTATCGTTGCTGTAACAAATTACTGCAAACTAAGTGGTTTATGACAACACAAATTGATTGGACCATTCTGGAGGTCAGAAGTCCAAAATCCATTTTACTGGGATAAAATCAAGGTGTTAGCAGAGCTGTATTCCTTCTTGAGATTTTAGGGGAGAATTCATTTCTTTGCCATTTCCACCTTCCAGAGGCCATCTGCACTCCTTGACTCATGATCCTTTCCTTCATCTTTAAAGCACATCACTCCAACCTCTCCTTCCATGGTCACATCTTCTTTTCTTGCTCCAATCCTCTTGCCTCCATTTTATAATGATAGTTGTGATTACATTGAGCCAACTGTATAATACAGGATAACCTTCCCATGTTGAGAATTACTTATTACATCTGCCGAGTTCCTTTTGCCATGTATAGTAACATATTCACAGGATCCATGAATTAGGACATGGATGTCTTAGGGGGCCACTTTTCTGTCCCTCTGCCCCTTTGCCTTACTTTTCTAGGTAAAATCATAAATGGAATATTGTCAAAATTGCACTTTCCCGATACCTCATTGTTGCTGGTACACATATATCATCTATCTTTTGCTGGATAATAAATTATCCCCAATTTAGTAGTTTTCAACAACAAACATTTATCATCTCACGGTTTCAATGGGTCAGAAATCTGGGCACAGGTTAGCAGTGTACCTCTGGTATGAGGTCTTTCATAAGGTTGCAGTCAAGGTATCAGCTAGGGCAATAATCCCACCTGAAGGCTGGAGTGGAGATGGGACTCACTCTCTATATGGTTGTTGGTGGGCTTCAGTCCCTCACTTGTGGGCCTCTCCACGGGGATGTCTCACAGCATGGCAGCTGATTCTCCTAAATAAGCATTCCAAGAGGGAAGCCACAGTCATTTTCTAACCTAATCTTAGAAGGGATATTACACCATTTTGCCATATTCTGTTCATTAGAAGTGAGTGTGATATGGCTAAATTCCTTGTCCTTCCCTTGCTTTAACCTTTAATCCTTATTTTTTTCCAGCTAATATTTGCCTGTATGTGAGTTTTATCTAGAGTTGTGTTAAGGGTTAAACAACTGAATGCATTTCTGCACTCTGTAGCTCTGTGGTCACAAGCCTGTCAGTTTTAACTTTCCTGTGTTAGTGAGGAATGACAGACTGCCAGCGATTTCCTGTGTAGATGAGAGACAACACAAGGTTGCTCTCTAAAGAAGACCCCTACTCAAGACCTCATGGAAGTAGTCTCGCTCGTTGACCACACTTCCTGCCATTGCACGCAGCTGTAATGAAGACCCTTACCCAAAAAGCCTCTTTACACAGTTTTAACTACCTGTGCTGCATAACCACAGTAACCTAGTTAACCACCTGTTGAAGACCCCTGATTTAGGTAACTCTGCCTAAATAATACAGACTGAGCCAATAGAAATGCTTGCTGCTTACCTACCTAAAAAAGGTATTTAAGGATAGTTCTCCATGCATTCTGTGCCCAGGTTTTTGGAATGCAAGTCCACCTGGGTCTGACAGCATAATTAATCATCTGACTTCTCTCTGAGTGACTGTGTCTCCTTGGTGACTCCTTCCCATAACAAGTGGATATATGCACCCCACATTCAAAGGAAGTGAATAATGCATGAATATCAGGAAGTTGTGGTCACTGGGGACCACCTTAGAGGCTGCCTACCACAGATAACCCTAATATCTTAAAATGTATGGATTTCCAATGCTAAAATTACACAAATATTTCTCTTCCTCTATCTCCATTCTAGCAATCCCTAATTTCATATGTTAACTAATAATTCTGGAACATTTTAAATATACTTAAATAGAAGGATTTTTAATAGTCTGTGCAATTGTATGATCCATTGTAAAGAGTAGGAAAAAATGTAATCATTATGGATTTTCAAGTAATTTTATTTTAACAGTGTTTTATTATTATTATTATTATTATTATTATTATTATTATTTGACAATAAAGGCAGCAAAAAATACTAGAATTAAAGTTATTACCTAAATTGAAATACTCTGGTGTCATGTTCAGATTGACAATAAAGGCTGCAAAAAATACTAGAATTAAAGTTATTACCTAAATTGAAATACTCTGGTGTCATGTTCAGATAATAGGCAAATAAAAGTCAAATCGGGAAAAAGGTATCTCTAGTATCTTAAACAACAAATACAAAAAATTCTATGCTAAAAAAAAACCTTGCATTTTTATTTTACAGTTGAACAAGCTACTTGATTATTTTAAATAATGAATGACACATAATTCACATTTCTCCCATCTCTTAGTATTTCCCTCTCTTTCAAATAATGCAATACAACACAGAGATAATTTTTTTATCATTACAGTAACAATCTAAATTTTCGCACACAGTCTTTCCAATAGATTAATGAGAATTATCACCTGAAGAATGTCTGTGCCCACACAACAAAGAAAATCTGTCATCAATAATTAATGTTGTTTATTCAATGGTATTTCCTCTAGGTTGATTCCTCATCTTAGGAAACATAATCTTGGTATTTAAGGTCAGCACCTTATGCCTGTTTATAAACTTTATCTTTTTCTTCCATAAGGAAATAATAAAGAGGTATGATAGGAAAGAGACAGGTGTTGGGAGTTTAAAGATAGAACACATAAGAAGACACACACTCACCCAGGTGAAGTCAAGGGATGAATAAAAAAAGAAAACATAATAATTGTAACAGTTCTCAAATCTAAATGTGGGTAAAATGACTCTTCGATCAGAGGTGTTGTCTAGAGGGTTGAGGAGCAGAATGACATGCCTTAAATTTAAGGAAAAATTATGTTTAAATAGAGCCATTTAAAATTGGTAAGAGAAGATGCATGGGAAAAAAGATCATGTATCTATATTTTGTGTTTAAAAACTTTCACAGGGAAAGTTTTTTTTGGGGGGTGGGGAAGAGTTAAAAGGTTTAGTGTGTTTCTATATTCTGTTTATTATCTGCATTTCTCCCTCAGGCATTCAGGCTGCACTTAAACACCTCCAGGCATCTGGCAATAAGTATCTTATGAGAAAATAGCTCTGTAATAATATACTGTTTCTATATAATCAAAAATTTTACACTGTACCTTCAACCAATAAGTTCCAGTTGCCCTATTGGGTACTAAACATAAATTTATAGAGAATGGACTCTTAAGACCTAATTTGAGTTAGGTATTTTCTCAACTAATCCACCGTGGCTATGTGGGGTGGGGGGTAGCAGGTAACACACAATGTTAAAATGGGTGCTCCACCATGTGAATGAAGCGAGGAGGGAAAAGCAGAAGAGGGTACTCTCTAGAAAAACAGATCTTACAATCCAGAAAAACAAGAGGAGCATGAAGTAAACAGAAACAAAATTTCTACTATAACATAATGTCCTTTAAAATGTCTGAAAACAACTATCGGCTGCCTGTGAGCCTTCTCTTTCCCAATATTTACACCTTGAGATATTTTTTAACACCTTCGCACAATTTGAACCCTTTATCTTTTTAACCTTTCAAAATTTGTATTAGAGTAGTTTTGCCTGATTTTTTTTTTTTTTGGAGTTTTGTATAATGAACACATACAAAATATAGATCCATTTGTGTCTTGATTCCTTTGTGTAACATGATGTTTATAAAATATGTACACATTGTTGTTTGTAGCTTTGTTTTGTTTTTATTGTCTTCCATGGAGTGAATATGACACATTTCTTAAGTGCATTCTACATTCAAAGTGATGTCTTACTATGCACAATGAGGCTATGAGACTTCTGGGTCATGAATCCTCGTACCAAGAGGTAAGTGTTTCTCCAGGGCATATACCTAGGAGCAGAAGTACTACATCATAGGGTACGCATATCTTAACTTTACTAGGTTAGATCATCTGTTTTCCAACATGATTGCATCCCCTGGCAGGATGTGAGTTCTTGCTCCACGTACTCACCATGACTTAGTCTCCTCACATTTTCAGCCTCCTTTTTGTGATTGTTCTATAGGTGTCCCCACCTTCAACTGCGGTGCTCACAATTATACCCAGTACTTCAGGTGTGATCTGACCAGAGCCCTGTCATCTCACTTGTTATTAAATAGTATACTTCTATCGTTAATCTAATCACATTAATTTTGAACTAACCTAAACGCTGAAGTCTTTTGTTGATAAGTTGTGGCTCTCATATTTTTACAGTTGATTTTTTTGACCAAACTCCAATACTTTATAGTTATTCTTATTCATTAAATTTGATCTATGATTCTAGTTATTAAGATGACAGCCAGCCCTCCACATTCACAGATTCCACATCCATGGCTTCTACCAACTCTGGATCAAAAATATTCGCGTAAAAATCCCTAAAAAATAACAATAGAACAATAAAAATAATACATATAAAACCCAATACATATAAAATCCCACTATTTGCATAACATTTACATGGTATTAGGTATTATATGTAATCTAGAGATGATTTAAAGTATATGGAAGGATTTGCATATATTATATGAAAATACTACACCATTTAATATAAGGGACTTAAGCATCCACAAATTTTAGTATCTGCAGGGGTCCTGAAACCAATCCCACTGCGGATACCAAAAGACCACTGTATTTAAGATAATGGTTCTATAACCAAAAATATTAGCTGTCTCTCAGCTTCAAGCAAGTTTACCTAATTTATTAATCTATCTCAATGTAAATCACTGATATGTTGAGAAGAACAGAGTCTGGAACAGAGTTTTGGAAAACGTACCAGAAAATTTTCCTGAGGCTAACTCCTCACTTTATGCCTGTATTGTATTAACTTTTGGCTGCCATCCCTTCCTTGTTATTGTTTCAATAAAGGTACGAAGAGCCATTTTGTGTGTGTGTGTGTGTGAACTTTTCCCCCAAAGACTCAGACCATTCTGAACTCTGATCATCCTGGTTTGTTCTGTAGTACTATAGTATCCCCTTTGGTTTTGTGCCCTTGTTTTCATCTTGCGTACCAGTCCTTTAAAATTTGAACTAATCTGAGGAGGCCTCTGTAATCAGCATGTTTGGGGTGGTTTTTTTTTTTTTTTTTTCATATACCTAACTCCCATTTTCTCACTTGCAATTTTGAAGTCAGAATTAAAGTTTTCGGGGCGACCCCGTGGCGCACTCGGGAGAGTGTGGCGCTGGGAGCGCAGCGACGCTCCCGCCGCGGGTTCGGATCCTATATAGGAATGTCCGGTGTGCTCACTGGCTGAGCGCGGTGCAGGTGACACTGCACCAAGGGTTGTGATCCCCTTACTGGTCATGAAAAAGGCAAAAAAAAAAAAAGAATTAAAGTTTTCTAGAACTTCCAACTCTCTGAAATTGTCTTTCCATGGTCCCATGGATTCATGTTATAAAGTCATATTTACTTTTTCTCTGATTTTTTAAAATGTCCATCTTTCTAAAATCTAGAATATATTTTTCATTGGCTGTCATGAACTGTGAAATGAATGTATTTTCCTAGGTCCCACCATTTCTTCTCTGTCAGAAAATTATTCCCTATTGGCAGTATCAGCTTCATGGGCACATGACTTGTCCAGTTGTACAGAGACCTGTGCTTAGAGGGCCCTACCCTACCCACATTTTTTAAAACTTCTCTGCTGTTGATATCTTGAAGTTCTTAACAAATTTTGAACAAAAGGCCCCACATTTTCATTTTGCACTGGGCTCTGAAAATTATTAGCTGGCCCTGGTACCAGTCTCCATTCATCATAGGAAATCACCTTTCTGCTGTCTCTGTTTTCTAGGAGATAAAGTTGACTACAAGGCAATTTAGGGCATTATCGGATTTTTTTTTTTTTCACTGAACTTCAGAGATTTTAACTTTGCTTAACAACCATACCTCAGAGCTTTTCATCAAGGTCCATCTCCAAGAAATTTCCTTGAAAAAAAATAAAAAGCTTCTTCCATCATGAGAATAACATGTTTATTGCAAAAAAAAAAAATTGGAAAATACCAAAAAATCATAAATAGCTTTAATATTTTATAGATTTTATGGTGATCTAACTTTTAACATAATTATGATTAAGGAGCATCTACCAAATTATGTATATTAATATTTTAAATGATCTTATTTTATTACAAACATACCTAACATGCTTAATTTAAAAAATTAAATCAAGCATGGGGCCGGCCCGGTGGCGCACTGGATAGTGCGCCGCTTGGGAAGCGCGGCAGCGCTCCCACCCGAGGGTTCGGATCCCACATACAGACCGGTTCCCGCTCACTGGCTGAGCGAGGCGCGGGAGCAGCACCAAGGGTTGCGGTCCCGTTGCCGGTCCCCGGTCCAGTGCGGGGGCAACACTGAGGGTTGCGATCCGTTGCCGGACACGGAAAAAGACAAAAAAAGACAAAAAAAAAAAAAAATTAAATCAAGCAAAACATAAAGAAGAAATTTTAAAAGGTGTCAAAACTTTCTAAGAATCTTTCATTCTGAAATACCAACACTGATCATTCCCGATTATTTTTATATAGTCTTTATCTCTGCAGATTTTTTAACATATGAAATGGTATATAACTGATTGTATTGTGCATAACTGATTTCTAAGTAAATACATATAATAATTCAAAAAAGAACATGAAGTGGCTTAGTAATGGATTATACTCCTCCATGTAAATCTCAACCTTCAATTCCACTTTCTACTTCTATTGTCTTTGCTCTTCTACTTACTTCTAACTCACATTTTGAGCACATTGTATTGCTACTGGCATCTAGTGGGTAGAGGCCAGGGATACAATGCATAGGACAGTCCCCCCCTTTACCCACAACAAAGACTGTACAACCCAAAAATATCAATAGTGCTAAAGCTGAAAAACTCTGATTTAATATTATTCTGGATGTACTACCCAGTACAATTAGAACAGAGAAGGAAAGGCTGGCTGGATAGCTCAGTTTGTTAGAGCATGATGTTATAATACCAAAGTAAAGGGCTCTGATACCCTTACTTGACAACTGTCAAAAAAATAAAAAAGAAAAGAAAGGAGGAAAAAATGAGAAGTATAATTAGTGGAGAAAAGACACATTTAATTACAGATGATGTGATTGTAGACCAGTCAACTCAAGGAAAACATTTAAAACACTGTTTATTGATTAGAGCATAGAATAAGAAATTTTAATGATAATACCGCCCAAAAGTAATGTGAACTACAACTTGGGATATTTTAAAGGGTCAACTGCAACGCAAATGTGTTTAAGTAATGAGAAAATGTAAGCATTTTCTTCTTTTTATAACTTGTTACTTTTCACAATCATTTTATGTTTTAATCAGGTCTATTTTTTTGTCAACAAATGTGGTTTGGAATTTAAGTTTTGTGTAGAAGCATGATTTAGTGATGTAGCTGCAATGCCAGGAAAACATTCTGAAGTAGTTACCCAGATTAAGAAGCTGGGCTAGCACAGAAATCACCATACTGCTTCCTTCATTGGCAAAGTCCTGCTATGAAAAATGACAGCTGGCCTAAATTATGCTTAGTTATGCAGTAAAAATTGTGAATTACACAAAGACTACTGACTAACTTTGAGATTGTTCTTTTATCAATTTTTCCGTGGAAATTGATCATAAACAACTGTTACTGCATGCTGATGTACATGGTTATCAAGGGGAAAATTTCTGTTGAGAATGTTTGAGCTATGGAAAAATCTCTCAGTGTTTTGGTTCCAACATTTTAAAGATTCAAAATAGCCAGACTTACTTTTTCCTAATATCTCCTAGATTGCTAATAATTTTAATATTTCCATGCAATAAAAGAATGTAACATGTTCTTCAGTGGCAGATAAAATAACAGAGCAAAAAGGAAAGCTAAAAGCTTGGCAAAATATACTGCATATTATTGTGACATGTTCCATAATTTAACAATAATTAACCATGAAATAGGTTATGACTTGAATATTGCACACTTGCAAAAAGTATCACTGAAAAACTTTCCACATTTGATAGGATGTTTTGAATTTTATTTTCTGTCAAAATAAAATTTATTTTAGAAAACTTATTAGTTTTGAATTCATTTCTTTCATCAGAAGTTAATACAAATTTATAACCTTAAAGGATAGGTGGTTAGATTTGAGTACCAATGAAAAATTGAAGTTGGCTTTTGAAAATGGAGCTTCGTTTTCTTCATTTTGGTTAAAAGGTATAAATTAATATAAAGAATTTAATGAAATTGCTTTGCATCTTATTTTATTTTCTCCTAACATACTTTGGAGAGATATGTTTCTCTACTTTAAATGTGAATAAAACAGTTCAGACATACTTTGTCCCTATATGAGTAGCCTTGTCAATCTAACCTAGAAAAGATATAAGCAAAAAGCAAGTCTACTGGTCACATTAAATCATTAAATGTTAATATATATGGTATTCATTCAAAGAATGTTTATATGTGTTTAATATGAAGAATAAACTGTGGTGACAGACTAGATTTTTTCAAAATTTTAAATGAAGCACTGATTTGAAAAGAACCAAAAAGAGGAAAAATTTAAGAAAATTATTAAAGAAATTCTTTGTTAAAATGTGCTAAGCTCTAATGGTTTTGCAGATAAGTTCTTTTAAACTTTTAGAGAACGAATAACTGGTATAATACTTAAACAGTTGCAGAGCATAAAGAGAAAGGAATCTACCCAATTCTTATGAGAGTATAATAACAAACAAGAAAATTTAATTAACATGACAAAATAGAAAGTTATATAAAAATTATACAAAAACTCTCACATAATATGGATTTAGGACACATTACAATTCCAGAATGCAAGAACAATTTGATGACAAAGAACTATTAATATAAATACTGTAATAAATGTACCATATTAATAGGTCAGAAACACTAAAAAATAAGCATTATAGTAGATACCCAAAAGACATTTGACAATGCTGAACATTTATTATTGATTTTTAAAGTTAGAAAAGGGGAATAAATGGACATTTTTTAATAAACATACATTGATACCCACACAGACACACACACATTTCAAGCCAAAAGCCAGCATCATGCTTAATGACGAAATGCTAGAACAATTCTCCTAAGCCAGGAAGAAATCAAGATCTTCTATTGCTGTTACCATTTAATGCTGTTTCCAGAAATCTCTCTTGGAGAGCTTTGAAGCTCTACGATAGATGCTATTGTGGTAAATTGAATCAGGAGCCCCCCAAATGTCCACATTCTAATCCCTGGAAGCTGTGAAGATGTCATATTACATGGCAGAAGGGAATTTGCAGTTGTGATTAAGATAACTGAACTCATAGGGAGAGTATCCCAGTTTATACAGGTGAGTCCAATCTAATCACACGATCCCTTAAAAACACAGAACAAGAAGTCAAAGAAATTCCAAGTGTGAGAAGGATTTGACACACTATTGTTGGCTCCAAGATGAAGAGTCCACATGCAAGGACCTGATAGAAGCTCTGGAGGAGCCGAGTAGCCCCTTGATGACAGGCAGCAAGGAAACGGGGAACTGCAAATGCAAGGAACTGAATTCTTCCAACAACTGTGTGAGCTGAGAAATGGATATTTCCCAGATTCTCTTGATAGGAGCCCAGCAAGACAATGCCATGGTTTACCAGAGTAGAGAAATCCACCTGGACAACTAACCCAGACTTCTGACTCACAGAACTGTGAGATGATAAAATTGTGTTGTTTTAAGCTGCTAAATTTGTGCAATTCATTTTGGCAGTGTTATGGGTCAAATTGTGTCATCACAAAATTCATATGTTGAAGTCCCAACCCCCAAAGTGACTGTATTTGGTAGATAGGGCCTCTAAAGAGACAATTAAGGTAAAATGAGGTTATAAGGATGGGGCTCTAATCCAATAGGCCCCCTCTTATAAGAAGGAGAGAACCTGAGGTCTCTGTCTCTCCCCATGCATGTATTGAGAAAAAGCTATGTGAGGGAACAGCAAGAAGGTGACCACCTGCAAACACCAAGTGAGGCCTCACCAGAAATCAAATTTTCTGGCACCTTGATCTTGGACTTCCAAGAAGTTTGAGAAAATAAACTTTTGTTGTTTAAGCCACCCAGTCTGTGGTATTTTGTTAAGGTAGCCCTGATGAATGAATACAGGCGGTGATAGAAAACTAATAGTGTTAGTGAGTGCAATCAACCAGGAAAATGACCCTTGCAGTGTGAGATATCTGGGTTTATTTTGTTAACAAGAAAAGACCACAGGATCTGCTAAAGAGAAAAGGGAGATTTTATTTTCCATAAAGAAGCAATCTACAAATTGGGGAGCACAGACCTTGGCAGGACCAAAGATAAGCACTCTGCCTGGGAAGGAAAGGAAGCTAGTCTTTTTGCCTCCTAGGATCAAATTTACATATATATTCAGTGAACTTAGAGAAACGTTATGGATATTTATGGAGAAGGCTATATACATGTGCAGTGAAGGAACATATCACAAAGGTACGTTATTGTGTACACTCCATATTTTGGCCATGGCTTGTTTTGATGTGGCCTCTCTTATTAGAGAAGAGGGAGAAGAAAGTTCTTGGAGTTTGCTTTCTGTCTAATTGGAATCATAGTGGGCCCCCAAGAATGAGAAGGAGCAGGTTGGTGAAATATGACACCACCAAAGAAACCAATAAAGTGCCCCCAATTAGCTCAGAAGAACAGATTTATGAAGTGTCTGATGGAGAATTCAGAATAATTCTCCTAAAGATGTTCAGGGAGTTACAAAAAAATACAGTTAGAAAATTAAATGATATATGGAAAACAATCTATAAGCAGAGCAAGAAAACTGAAAAGGACTAGAATCCATTTTTAAAAAGCAGAAGTTGTAGAAATAAAGAATACAATATCTGAACTAAAAAAAATATATCTATATAAAGCTCCGACAGCAGGCTTGCTCAAACAGAGGAAAGAATAAGTGAGCTTGAAGACAGGACATAAAAAATTATTCAATAAGATGAGCAAAAAGAAAAAATGAAACAGAACTGCAGTAATTATGGGATACAATCAGGTAAAATAACCTCCATATAATTGGTATAGCCAAAGAAAACAAAAGGAAGAGACTTAAAAAGAATATTTAAGAAAATAATGGCTGAAAATTTCCCAAGCATAAAGATGACTGTATCCAAGTACAAGAAGCTCAGAGGTCACCAAACATTTTATGAAGAAGTAATACCAATTGTTTACATACTCTTTCAAAAAATAAGAGAGGAGGAAATACTTCCAAACTCATTCTACCAGCAATATCCTCATAACAAAACCAGAAAAGGACATAGCCAAGAGAAAACTACAGACCATATCCCTAATGAACACACATGAAGATTCTCAACAAAATACTAGCAAACAGAATCCAACAACACATTATAAAGGTCATTCAAGATGATCAAGTGGGATTCATCCCAGAGATGCAAGGCTAGATCAACATACACAAATTAATAAGTACTATACATCACATCAACAGAATGAGGAAAAAAACACTTAAAATCATTCCACAGATGCAAAAAAAGCATTTGATAAAATCCAGCACCCCTTCATAATAAAAACACACAATAAATTAGATACAGAGGAAATGTACCTCAGCAGAATAAAGACCATATATGACAAAGCCACAGCTAATATACTGAATGGACAAAAACTGGAGGATTTTCCTCTAAGATCTGGAACAAGACAAGGATGCCCACTTTCCAAACCCTTATTATTCAACATAGTGCTGTAAATTCTAGGCAGCACAGTAAGGCAAGAAAAAGCAATAAAGGTATCTAAACTAGAAAGAAGGAAGTCAAACTATCCCTATTTGCAGATTACATAATTGTATATATAGAAAACCCTAGAGACTTCTACCAAAAAATTACTGGAACTAATAAATGAATTTAGTAAAATGGCAGGATATAAAATCAACAATCAATAGCATTTCTATACACCAATAACAATTTCATCTTCAGGTATGAAGACAAAATCAAGAAAGTAATCCCATTTACAATAGCTACCAAAAAAAAAAAAAATCTTAGGAGTAACCTTAACCATGGAGGTTAAAGAACTCTACAATGAAAACTATAAAACTTTAGTGAAAGAAATTGAAGAGGACACAAATAAATGGAAGAATATCCCCTGTTCATGGCTTGGAATAATTAATATCATCAAGATTACCATAGATTCAATGCAATCCCTACCAAAATACCAGTGATGTTCTTTACTGAAATAGAAAAAAACTGTCTTAAAATTTGTATGGAATCACAAGACTCCATATTTGAAAAGCAATCTTATGCAAAAAGAACAAAGTTGGTGGCATAACACTACCTGACTTCAAAATATACTATAAAGCTATAATAACCAAAACAGCATGGTCCTGACATATAAATATAGACAAATATACCAATGGAACAGAACAGAAAGCCCAGAAATAAACCTACACATTTACAGCCACCTGATTTTTGACAATATTGTCAAAAATATACACTGGGGAAATAATAGCCTGTTCAATAAATAATGTTGGGGAAACTGGATATCCACATGCAGAAAATTGAAACTAGACCCCTATCTCTTACCATACACAAAAGTCAACTCAAAATGGATTAAAGACCTAAATTTAAGACCCCAAACTATGAAACTACTAGAAGAAAACATAGGGGAAACACTACACAAAGTGGGAATGGGCAGTACTTTTTTAAACAAGACAACAAAGGCACAGGCAACTAAAGCAAAGATAGAGAAATGGAACTACATCAGACTAAAAAGCTTCCACACTGCAAAGGACCAACAATCAACACATGTATTGAAACAACACACTGTATCCCACAAATACGTATGAATAAACATTAAAATTAAAAATAAAAAACCAAACTTTTCACTTTGTAATGAGAGGAGTTGGACTTCCTTTCTCTCCACATTTAAATTCTCTGATCTTTGATGACAATTAAAAATTATTTTTAGCCCCATGAACATGTTTGAGAGATATGTGGTACACAATGGCTTACCAGTAGAGTGGATCCAGATTGTGTGATGCTGAAGTTTACACAATTTGGGGTTCCTTCTCTGAGAAAAAGTGTGCAGAAGTACAATATTTGGAATGTGACACACAGAGCTTTTTGTTTTTGTTTTTCCCCAATTGAATTGAAATGTTTTTACTTTTATAAACATTACAAAAACATGTGACCACACGACCATGTAAATGCATTACTGTGACTGTTGTCTGCAAACTGCCCACAACAGACGCCTTTTGCATGTTTGGTGCCTGGGCTGAGATGAGTTAAAGGTTAGTACCTTGGGGTTGAATGCCCCCCAAAACTTAATCCCCACCATAACTGTTGAAGGTGGGAAATACTATTATGGTAATTGAAAAGTGGGGCCTTGAAGAAGTGATTAGATAGTGAGGACCCTACCATTGTGAATGGTTTAATGGTGGTCATGGGCATGGTTCTGAGTGCTTTAAAAGGAGAGCACATGAGGATGTATCTCTTTCTACTCCACCATCTGCCATGTGAGACCCCTGCATCACTGTCACCACCACCAAGACCTTCACCAGATGTGTTCCCTGGACTTTGGACTTTCCAGCCTCTGAAACAGTAAGCAATAAATTTCATTTTCTTACAAATTACCCAGTTCCAGGTATTTTGTTATAAGCAACAGAAACAAACTAATACAGTTAGACTGAACTGACATTATCTCCTGCTAAGCATACATACAGCCTCTTCACAAGTCATGGGCTTCTGTACAGCATGTGACTTCAGGCTGGTCGAACTTCTCACAGGAAGCTCAGTGCTCGAGAATGAGCATCACTTTGAACCATGTAGATGCTACAGGGTCTTACGTGACCTAACCTAAGAAGTTCTAGTGTCCTGCTTTAATTACACTTTTTTGGTAAAGCTGACACATGCCCACCAGAGTCAAGGGAAAGAAATACAGCCCTCACTTCTCACTGAAAGGAGTGTCAAAGAATTTGTGCTTATGTGTTCAAACAACCACAGGGGTCCAGTTAGGGACAAATCGTACTAAAGACTATGCACGTGTAGAAAATCTTTTTTATTGTTTTTGTATGGTCTGGTCTGAGTCCTCATCATGTAGCCCCTTGCAAATCTCAGTTCTCTGAGAAATAATTTCTAATTGACTGGTTCTATTCTTGAGATACTGAAATTATTGTATGGTCATGGAACTGAGCTGGGAATGCAGTAAATGAGAAGTCATTAAAAAGTCTGATTCAGCAGCCCTTGGACAGACATCAAGTCAATTTTTCTACAAGCAATGCTGAAAGCTCAAATGGCTAAATTATTGATGCCAAAATGCTCCACTCATCCTAACAATGATATTAGTCTCTTAACAGATTCCTGTATCATAGATTTTTGCCTCCCCAGAGAAGGAAAAAAAGTTGCTCAACTGAAATGTCCAGTCCATCAATTAGGAGATGAGGAAAGTGGGGGTGCAGTGGGACATTTCTACAAAACTAGTTTATGATTTTTGCTCCAGTAAGACTTTGAAGCTATCTATCTGTCTGTCTATCTATCTATCTATCTATCTATCTATCTATCTATCTATCTATCTATCTATCTATCTATCTATCTATCTATCTATCTATCTATCTATCTATCTATCTATCTATCTATCTATCTATCTATCTATCTATCTATCTATCTATCTATCTATCTATCTATCTATCTATCTATCTATCTATCTATCTATCTATCTATCTATCTATCTATCTATCTATCTATCTATCTATCTATCTATCTATCTATCTATCTATCTATCTATCTATCTATCTATCTATCTATCTATCTATCTATCTATCTATCTATCTATCATCTACCTACATACCTACCCACCTATCATTTATCTAGAGACAGAGGAACAGAGACAAAGTATATGTGCATTCATGCATGTGCCAAAAACAATAAAAAATTTAGAGTAAATATTTAAAATAGAATAGTTTTTGTCCATGATATGAGCATGTCTATTTTTTTTTATTTTGGTGAAAAACACATAATATAAAATTTACTATCTTAATGAATTTAAGTGTACAGTACAGTAGTGCTAACTATATACATATTGTTGTTCAACAAAGCTTTCAAAATTTTTCATCTTGCAAAACTGAAACTCTGTGCATTGAATGGCAACTCTCCTATTCCCTTCCCCCCAGTTCTGGCAACTACCATTCTAGTGTTTCTAAGAGTTTGACTATTTTAGATATCTTGTCTAAGTGGAATTATGCAATAGTTGTCTTTTTAGTGACTGGCTTATTCCCTTAGCATAAGGGATTAAGATTCATCCACGTTGTAGCTTATGATAGGATTTCCATCTCTTTTGGGGCTGAATAATATTCCATTGTAAATATATATCGTGTTTTCTTTACCTATTCATCTGTTGGTAAACATTTAGGTTTCGGATTTGGTCTTTAAAATTTTGATCTTGTGACAACACTGCAATACATGTAGTGAATTTTTTTGTTTTGTATTCTTTTAAATTTAGTTTTATTATACATATTTAAGGTGAACGTGATGTTTTGATATATATACATAGTGAAATGGTGACTACAGTCAAGTAAATTAACATATCTATAACCTTCCATATTATTACTTTGTGTGTGTGTGTGTGTGTGTGTGTGTGTGTGGTAAGAGCATCTGAAATCTACTCTCAGCAAATTTTCAGTAAACAATACAATGTTTTTAACTCTAGTTCCCATGGTGCACATTACATCTCTGGACTCATTTATCCTACATAACTGCAACTTTGTACCCTTTGACCTACTTCTCCCTATTTCCTCCTCCTCCCTGCACCTGGTAACCACCTTTCTACTCTCTGTTTCTATATATTTGACATTTTGGGGTTTTTTTTAGATTCTGCATAAAAGTGAGATCATACAGTATATTTCTTTCTGTGTCTGACTTAGCATAATACACTCCCAGTTTATTCATGTTGTTGCAAATGGCAGTATCTTTTTTTTAAAGGCTGGATAATATTTTGTTATTATAATATTCAATATATAACCACAATTTCTTTATTCATTCATCCATTGGTGAACACTTAGACTGTTTCCATATCTTGGCTATTGTGAATAACACTGCAATGAATGTAAGCACAAACATGTCTAAGAAGTGCTGATTTCATCTCCTTTGAATATACACCCAGTGGAGTAATTGCTAGTTCTATTTTTAACTTTTTGATAAAACTTCATACTGTTTTCCATAAGGTATGCACCAATTCACATTACCACCAACAGTGTACAAGGGTTCTCTTCAAACTTGTTATATCTTGTCTTTTTTATAATAGCTATCCTAATAAGTTGGAAGTAGTATTTTGTGGTTTTTATTTTCATTTCCCTGATAGTGATACTCGGCACCTTTTCATATATCTGTTGCCCATATTTATATCTTCTTTGGAAAAATGTCTATTCAGGTTCTTTGCCCATTTTAAAATCAGATGATGATGATGATGATGATGATGATTTGCTATTGAGTTGTGTGAGTTCCTTATTATTTTGAATATTTGTTCCTTATAAGATACATGGTTTGCAAATATTTTCTCCCAAAGTACAGGCTGCCTTTTCATCTTGATTGTTTTCTTTGCTTTGCTAGGGCCTGCTTCCTAGATGGCTATTTTTTCACTGTAACCTCAGGTGGTGGAAGGAGAGAGGGATCTCTCTGAGATCTTATGAAAGCATAAGAATGCTAATCGCGTTCACGACAGCTCTGACATTATGACCTAATCGCTTCCCAAAGGGCCTACCTCTTAATATCATTACTATGGGGGTTAGGATTTCAGCACAAATCTGGGGGACACAAACATTCAGACTATAGCTATTCTGGAGAATGATCTGTGTATGCTTGAGAAAAATGTGTATTCTGCTCTTGTTAGATGGAGTGTTCTGTATATGTCTGTCAGGTTCAATTAGTGTATAGTATTGTTCAAGTCTTCAGTTTTTTACTGATTATCTGTCTTGTTGACCTATTCACTATTGACAGTGGGTATTAAAATCTACTATTACTGTGTTACTGTCTATTTCTATCCTCAATTCTGTCAATTTGCTTCATATGCTGTGCTGTGCTGCTGTTAAGTGCATATATATTTGTAATTGTTATATCTTCCTGGTGAATTGACCCTTTTATTATTATATAATGTCCTTCTTTGTTTCTTGTGACAGTTTTTGGTTTAACGTCTTTTATCTGATATAAGTATGGCCACATTGTTCTCTTTTGGTTACCATTTTCATACAATATCTTTTTTCACTTTTTCACTTTCAACCTATGTATGTTGTTTTATCTAAGTAAGTGTCTTGTAGACAGCATTGTCTGAAGGTGGACCAAGGGCGGACTGTCCACTCAACAGGAAGGGAATCTCAAGGCCAAACAATGAAATAGGCCATTCTGTGTAGTAAAGCAAAGAACTTTATTACAGGACAACTTAACTTACAGAGTGATGGATCAAGCAGATGGTGACCCAAATGCACATGCCATGCTTCTCTACAGTATCTAGGATGAGCTCAGGTTTATATAGGCAGCTCATATGTAAGCTTAACGTAACTAGTTCCAAATATTGGTGCAGGTGGCCAAGGCAGTTTATTATCACACCGGTACTTAATCTTTCTTTCTTCAGTCAGCAGGTTATTCCTATCTGTTGTTCTAACTACCCTTCCCGTAGTTACTGTATAACTTTATAGGAAGGGCCTACATGGAGTCAGTTATGCTCACAGTTCCACAGAGCATATATTTGGATCTTATTTTTTAACCCATTAAGCCACTCTCTGGTTTTTGTTGGTAAATTTAATGCATTTACATTTAAAGTGATTACTGATAGGAAAGGACTTATTATTGCCATTTTGTTACTTGTTTTCTGTATATCATAATTATTTCATTTTCATTTCCTCTTCTGCTGTGTTCCTTTGTGTTTCATTAACTTTCTTGTACTGACATGTTTTGATTTATTTCTGATTTTCTTTTGCTCATCTCCTATAGGTATTTTCTTTGCAGTTATGATGGGGATTACATAAAACGTAGCAATCTTTTCTAAACTGATAAATTAATTTAAATTGCATATAACAACTTTACTGTTCTACATCTCCCCCACCACACGTTTTATGTTATCAGTGTCAAAAACTGCATCTTCTTATAATTTGTAGCAGCCATTAACGTAGTTTTATAGTTATACCTATTTTCATCTTTTGTCTTTTAAATTCTGTATCTGAATTAAAAATGTTTTACACACCACCTTTACATTATGACAGGATACTTTATCTAAATATTTCCTTTACTAGAGAGCTTTATATTTTTATATATTTTTGTGTTGTTGACTAGCAACATTTTGTTTCAACTTGAAGAATTCCATTTAGCAGCTCTCGTTGTACAGGACTACTGGTGATGAATTCTTTCAGCTTTTGTTTATGTGGAAAGGTCTTTTTTTTTTTTTCTCTTTCATTTCTGAAGGACAATTTTGCTGGATCTAGTATCCTTGGATGGCAGGTTTTTAAATTTTATATTTTTCTTTTAGCACTTTGAATGTATCATCCCACTTCATCTGGCCTGTAATGTTTCTGCTGAGAAAACCAATGATAACTGCATGGGAACTCCTTTTATAAATTTATATATGATGAGCTGCTTTTCTCTTGCTTCTTTCAAGATTCTTTCTTTGTCTTTGACTTTTCACCATTTGATTATAATGTATCTTGGTGAGGGCCTCCCGGAATTCATGAGAACTTGAGCCCTTTGAGCTTCCTGAATTTGAATGCACATTTCTTTCCTCAGATTCAGAAATTTTTTGGCCATTATTTCTTCAAATAAGCTCTCTGACCCTTTTTATATTCTCCTTCTAGAACTCCCATAAGGTATATATTGGTTTGCTTGCTGGTATCCCATAAATTTATTAGGCTTTCTTTACTTTTCTTCATTTTTTTTTTCTTTTTCTCCCTCTGACTTGATGATTTCAAATGACCTGTCTTTGCATTTGCTGATTCCTTATTCTGCTTTATCAAGGCTGCTGTTGAACATTTCTAGTATATTTTCAAATTCAATTATTGTATTCTTCAGCTCCAAAATTTCTGCTTGGTTCTTTTGTATAGTTTTTATGTCTTTGTTGATATTCTTTTTTTGTTTATGCATAGTTTTTCTGATTTCATTTGCTTGTCTGTTTCTTCTCTTGTAGCAAACTGAGCTTAAGATGGTATTTTTAATTCTTTGCCAGGTAATTCATAGACCTCTATTTTTTTTATAACTTGTTTCTAGAGATTTATTTTGTTTCTTTGATTGGACTGTATTTCCCTGTTGTGTGTGTCTGTGTATGTGTGTGTGTGATTTTTTGTCGTGATTTGAGCATTCGAAAAACAGTCAACTCTCCCAGTTTTATGAACTGGCTTTGTACAGAGTAAGAACTTTACAATTATTATGGCTAGAGATTCTGGAGACCTCTCAACCCTTTGATGAGGATATGTCTTCTCTGGGCTTGTGCATACAATTTCACAATTAGAAAGGTTTGTGGTTTCTTTTTCATTTTTGTTTTTTTTTTCCTCAGGGGCTGTAACACCTCCCTCCCTCTGGTGTCTGACTGGGCTACTGCAGGTTCTCTGGTGCTGCAACAAGCCGCAGAGCTCTTTTGTTCTCTGTGGCTCTTGGGCATTGAAATTATGCCAGTTCTGTCAGCATGTCAGGTGAGAAATAACTGTCACAACATTTAATGTAAGTTCCACACATGTCTTTCTTTCCCAAGAAAGAAATAGTGAGTTACGCTTTTTCTCCTAATTGTGATGAGCCTTGTGGGCTCAGATAAGGTTGAAATGAAACCACTTCTCTTACTGGTTTCAATTAGGCTGTTGAGCTTGCTTGGGATACTATGACCTCTTAACTGCTGTCTGGAGTTCTCATAAAGGTTTTTCAGACTGCATATTGTTATTAAGTTAATGTCTCTGTGAGGGAACAAGTTCTAGGGCATCCTTTTCTGTCACCTGAATGCCACTCCTCTCTAATTTTATTTTCACCATGTAGACTGGCAATTGCTCAATAAGCATTTATTGGCTAGCTTATCTTTTTATCTTTTTCCCACTGACTTGCAATGCTACTTTTGTAAGTTCCCATAAATGCACAGGCATTTTTCAGGGCAATTCATTTCATTCCTTCCACCAATTTGTCTATTCCTCAACCAATGTCACAGTTTTAATTACTGAAGCAGAATACTGAGCCATGATCTCTGTTAGAGTACATCCTCCCAGTATATTATTCTTCATGTTGTCTTAAATTGCTATTGCTTTATATTAATTTAAAATTACTTAGTAAAATTCTTCAAAAAAATTTCTTGAAATTCTGATTGAAATTGCATTGAGTTAACTGATTAATTTTGGTGGGCATTGTCATCCTGACAATACTGAGTGCCCATCTGGCCATTTACTCAGAAGATTTTCTTTTTGCCCTTCAAAAGCTATTTGTAATTTTCTCCATAGAGGTTTTACACTTCTGTTGTTCAATTTATTCCTGAGTACGGTATAACTCTTGTTGCTACTGCAAACTATATCTTAATTTTTCTATTGCAGATATTAAGTGGTTTTTACCAATGTATGGGAATACTATTGATTCATTGATTGATTTTAAACCAAACCAATGACATTTTTGCTCAGTTTTATAACCATTTTGATATCTTATTTTTAATATACTGGTGTCTCAAAACCTAGAAGTGACTTGGGCCCCTTTCAACTTCTGAGAGAACTTAGATTAGCCTGTCACAAAATAAAGCAATACAGCAAGCCAGTGACAAAGAAAGTATAAAGGAATGAGATCCAAATGTCTCTGTTTAGTTAACTCAGAGGCTTTTGGTATCTATTCGTGGCAGAAGTTCTCAAACTTTAGTGTACTTCAGTGCCACCCATAGAGATGCTGATGCAGTAGGTCTGGAATTAGGTCCTGGAACATGTATTTTTAAGTCAACCAGTTGATTCTCATTAAGATGATTGTTGGACAACACTTGAATAAAGAGTGATCTATGGCATCTGCTAGCCAGGGGAATCTGCTGCAATGTGATTGATGGCATCTTGATTATGACTTTTGCTAAGGATTTTTACTTGGTATGCTGCCCTGTGAACTCTTGCTATGAATTAGGGAAGTCTGTCTTTTGAGATTAAAAGTGTGGTCAGTTTGTTTACTGTGTCTCCTTGTCAGCCAAGTCCTGCTTATCCTCAGTGTTAGCAGCTGTAGTCAATGCATTTCAGAGTTTCTTAAGTTTTCTGCTAAAATTGTTGGCTGTAAGCTAATTAGCTGGTTTGCAGGGCCAGGAGCTACAGTAGTATAATTACACCCCTAAGCAAGAAAATAAAGCCTGACCTACTTGTAAGGTCAACTTTGATCTTAATGGTGTGATGAGCCTCAATAAACCAAGATGAAAGGAAAAGAAAAAGTCCAAATGGTAAAATACACACACACACACACACACACATTCAAAACCCATAGAAACATATATATATTATATACATAATATATATTATATATATTTTATATACTCAAAAACCATAGAAAAAAAAAATATATATATATACATACATAAGATATCTTTCTTACTATGGCCTTTGAAAGTAAAAATATTTTATTTTTTGAACCTTTCCTTCATAAATTCAGGAAAACAGGTAGTGGGTTGTCTAAAAGCTCTGAACAAAATTCCCCCTGGTTGTTCAAAGTGAAGAATGACATCAACCCGACTTGACAGTGGACAAAGAGGAACATAAATCAGGGATTCACAAATCCTTGTTCCATAAATTATATTTGAAATCTCTTTTCAGTATATGGGTTTAGTAAATAAAATGGTTTATTTGGGCAGTTTTGCTTCTTTGGTAACTTTTAGAGTAAATGGTCATCTCTTCTTTTGGGATGTTCTTATTTCTGGTTTCTAAAGTTCTCAGAAAAAAAAATGAAAGGAAGCTAATATTTATTGAATTCCTAAAATATGCCAGGCTCTATATTAGGCACGATCCCATCTATTATCCTTGACTTAATCTTCACAAAAACCTAATGGAATGATACTACTACAATCTCCATGAAGAGACTGAAACTCAGAGACTCACTGACTTGTCCAAAGCCTCAAAGGTAGTAAATTGAGCCACAAATGAACCTAAGACCCTCCAATGTAAGGCACAAATTTTTCATGTGTTGCATCCCATTGTACTTTTAGATTAGGGCACAAGCCAGCTTGGAAAACATTTGTAAAGAGACTTGATCCAAATCTATATTTCTTGATACCAAAAATGTACATTGGGGAAAGGACAGCACCTTCTGCAAATGGTGCTGGGAAAAATGGATATCTGTGTGTAGAAGAATGAAACTAGACTGGTACATCTTGCCATATACCAAGATCAACTCAAAATGGATTAAAGAGTTAAATATTAGACCTGAAAATATAAAACTTCTAGAAGAAAACGTAGGGGAAACACTTCAGGATATAAGACTGGGCAAAGACTCTATTAATAAGACCTCAAAAGCACAAGCAACCAAAGAAATAATAAACATATGGGATTATATCAAGCTAAAAAGCTTCTGCACAGTAAAGGAAACAATCAAGAGTGAAAAGACAACCTATAGAATGGGAAAAAACATTTGCATCCATAAAGGGATTAATATCCAGAATATACAAGCAATGCAAACAACAGTAATAAAACACAAATAATCCAAGTAATAAACGGGCAAAAGTGCTGAATAGACATTTCTCAAAGGAAGACATACAAATGGTGAAGAGGTACATGAAAACATGCTCAACATCACTAATCTTCAGGGAAATTCAAAACAAAACCACACTGAGATATCATTTCACCCCAGTTAGACTGGCCATTATAAAAAATAACAGAGAATAACAAACTTTGACTAGGATGTGGAGAAAGGGAAACCCTTATACACTGTTAATGGGACTGTAAATTAGTACAGCCATTACAGAAAACAATATGGAGGTTTCTCAAACAACTACAGATAGAAGTACCATATGATCCAGCAATCCCACGGCTGGGTATACACCCAAACAATGAAAATCATCATGTTGAAGGGATACCCGCACTCCCATGTTTATAGCCCAAATATGAAACTGACAGACGACTGGACAAAGAAAATGTGGTATATATACACAATGGAAGACTACTCTGCCATTGTGAAAAAGAAATTCTGCCATTTGCAGCAGCATGGATGAGCTGGGAGAAAGTTATGTTTAAGTGAAGCAAGTCAGGTACAAAAAGAAATACTGCATGTCCTCACTCAGAAGTGGGAGCTAAAAATGAATGAAAGAAAAAGAAAGAAAGAATCACAATAATATGTTGAGCTTTCAAAAGAAAAGAACAGAACTGTGGTGATAGAGGTGAGAAAAGGGGAGAGAGAAGGGGGTTAGTGAGAAATTAGTTAATGGACACTAGAAATGATTATGTTTTGTAATGATGAACATGCTAATTTCCTGATTTGATGCAGGTACTGATATTCAACTCTGTACCCCACAAATATGTATAATCAATTATACTTTAATAAATAAATAAATAAATAAGAGAATTCTTTGAATTGTGAATGAATATATGTATTTCTGTGTATGGCATGAGTGGTTCCCTTTGGGCTATTTTTATAGACTTACCAAGTATTAGTTAATTCTCTTCTACCTTTAAAGGTACTTAGGTAAAAGTCTGTGAGAAGCACTGTTCTAAACTATTCCCTGGGTTGTAAAATAAAACCCAGACACCTAAGAAACTATAACAAGAGGCCAGATGGAACCACTGAAATAGGTTTTACTTTTCTAAAGGACCTAAGAAATGCAAATAACTCATTTAAACAACTGCATGTGAACTGGTTTATACCAATTCTTCTCTAATTGGATATGTACTTCCATTTAATGGGAGTCAGAAAGAAGGATTAATATTTGGATATTTGGTGAGTGCTGTCCTCAGAAATAAAAGTAAGCAGCAGAAGTTAAAGGGAAGTTTCTTGCTACCAGTGTGCATGAGATAAAAATAATAAACCACAGCTGTAAGAACTTTGTAAAATGAATGAAGTTTTGTAACTTCTTAATATTTGAGACTTTGATTTCTTTAGCTATTTCTTCACAGTAATTAGTGAGAAAACTTGTAAAAGACAAAAGATCTAGGCACTGGTACAGCCTATTCTACAGTAGCTTCAAAAAAAATTCTGATCCTTACAGATGAGAGTTTCTACTGCGAGGGAATGTCTAATGATGCTCTCATTGGAAATAGCTCAGCTTCTAGCTCCTGCCTAAAGGGCTTAGGATGAACAAGCTGTACTGTTTTCATACAAAGGAGAATATACTTTTCAATAACTTTATAAGCCTAAGAACTTTTTGCAAGTCATTACAAAGCCCCAAGTAAGGATCATATGCTGGTGCAGACAGGTGGGAAATTAGTGAGGACCCAGAAGAAGATCAGTGATTCTGTGCTGAATATAATCACTCAGCGTATGCTAACCACAAAGGTAGAAAATACAGAGTTCTCTTTTTGTTTTCTTCAAATATCTCGAGTTGAAGAACCCCTCCAGGTATTGTTATAGATTATTTGACCTGCTTCTGGTGCTGGTATAAAGAGCAAAACATAACAACCAATAATCCTTCAAAATGTTGCTCTAATGAGCTTATTTCTGCCTGGTCATGTGGTACTTTTCTTCAAGGTAGAAAGAAAATGAGAAATTACAAAGTGTGCCTGTCCCCAACATTTCAGAATAGAATCCCAAGAGATAGAATAGCTCAGGTCAATGCTAAGGAAGGTAGGAAAGCAGGCTGTGTCTCTGAGGTAAGATTTCAGAAAGGAAAACAAATCCCACGGAGTTGTCCTGAATCTAAAAAGTGACCTTGTGGGCCTAACAACAGAGTAGCCATTGGGGGTTCTAGACACATTAAAGTCAGCCAAATAAACATTGAGGGATTTTGAAAGACAAATTTAGGTAAGTCAAATATTGATACTTTTTACAATGCTGAAATAAAGTATTCACAGAATCTTTGAGGTCATCTTATGCAGATTCTCACCAATGAGTTCAGTTTTTCTTTTTGTTTCACGCTGACAAAAAGTGGGGGCAGATCGAAAATTTGTTCAGTCAGCAATTACTGAGTAAGGAACCCATTACCTGTCTTGGGTCAAATGCTTATCTCTGAACCAGTGAATTGTAATGAGGAAAGTGAGGGTCACAATGTGTAAACTTAACTTTGATCATAAGAATGAGTGTGAGGTGAGGGAAGGAGGCATTTCCTGGGTATTGCTGAGAAAGCATCTCTATAAGCAACCAATTCAGCACATATGATTTTTCAGATGTCCACATGACTGAATTTTCTATCATTGCTTTATCATCTTTGTAAACCTGGTTCCTAAGACTATGCAAATAATCTATTGAATGCTCAAAAAGTGTTGGTTGAGTGAATTAATTTTCTTGTGCCAATTTCATAATCTGCATTTCAAAGATAACATGTGTTCTTTATCTGGTCTTGCGTTTATAGTGGATTCTCAAAAACAATAGCATTTTGTCTTCTCTCTACTCTTCCTTCCCTCAATGATCTCATCCCTTTCCATGACTGCAAATGTGTTGATGACTCCTAGATGTGTATCTCAGGGAAGATCTCCTCCTGGAGCATAACAGAATAATGAAAAGTGTTTGAATGAGGATGTGGAAGAGAAGTTTGGCAAAGGGCAAAATTCTTGGCAAGAACATTTGCTACACCTTACATCAACTGGTAGTAGCTGCTCAGATCACTACACTGAGAAGGATTCTATTTCTGCATGTAGGCTCTGGATCAGTGGTAGCAGTAAGGATCGGGATCAGTTGGGCGATATGTTTGAACCACTCAGTTGTCATCTCCAGCAAAAAAGCTGTGCAGAGAGAGACAAGCCAGCAGAAGAGAATAAGATAGGAAAATTAGGAGGAGAATTAAGGTAGATCGAGTCAAGGAAAAACACTCTTATGGCAAAAGGGAAGCTAATCGTATAAAATACCTAATAGGTATCAAGTATTATAAGGTCAAAATAGATGTCTTTTAAAAAAAAATTATTATGAATATTCATGAGATACAAAGCTGATTGTCACCCCTCATGGCATGATGTGAGGGCCAGATTCATACTGGCAGCATACCTATTACCACAAATTGCTTTTGTACCTTGTGTCCCCCACCCAATTATCCCCACCTCCTTTCCCCCCTCTTTACCCACCCTCCACTCCACTTTGTAGTCCAAAGAATGTTCTCTCCTTCTGCAAGACCAATGCACTACTGTGGTCTTTCTTTCCTTCCTTCTCTCTCTCTTAGCTCCCACATATGAATGAGCACATGCAGTATTTATCCCTCTGTGCTTTGCTTATTTCACTCAACATAAGTTTCTCCAGGTTCATCCATGTTGTTGCAAATGGTAGTATTTCATTCTTTTTTATGGGAGAATAGTATTCCATGGTGTGAATATACCACAGTTTCCTTATCCAATCATCCACTGATGGACATTTAGGTTGGTTCCATGTCTTGGCTATTGTAAACAGAGCTGCAATGAACATGGGAATGCAGGAATCTCTTCGACATGATGATTTCCAGTCCTCTGGGTACATACCCAGAAGTGGGATTGCTGGATCATATGGAAGATCTATCTGTAGTTGTTTGAGAAAACTCCGTACTGTTTTCCATAGAGGTTGTACTAATTTACAGTCCCACCAACAGTGTAGGAGTGTTCCTTTCTCTCCACACCCTTGCCAGCATTTGTTATTCAGTATTTTTGATTATAGCCAGTCTAACTGGGGTGAGGTGATATCTCAATGTAGTTTTAATTTGTATTTCCCTGATGACTAGTGATGTTGAGCATTTTTTCATGTACCTATTGGCCATTTGTATGTCTTCCTTTGAAAAATGTCTATTCCACTCCTTTGCCCATTTTTTAATAGGGTCATTTGGTTTTTTACTTTGTAACTGCTTGAGTTCCTTGTATATTATGGATATTAGTCCCTTGTCTGATGCCTAGTTAGCAAAAATGTTCTCCCACTCTGTAGGCTGTCATTTCACTCTGTTGTTTCCTTTGCTGTGCAGAAGCTTTTTAGTTTGATATAGTCCCATTTGTTTATATTTTCTTTTGCTGCTTGTGCTTTTGGGCTCATGTCCATAAAACCTGTGCCCAGACCTGGTTGCTGAAGGGTTTCACATATATTTTCCTTTCTAACTTTACAGTTTCAGGTCTTATACTTAAGTCTTTAATCCATTTTGAGTTGAGTTTAGTGTTTGGTGAAAGATGCATATTTGGTTTCATTCTTCTGCATATGGATATCCAATTTTCCCAACCCCACTGGTTGAAGATGCAATCTTTTCCCCAATATAGATTTTTGTTGTCTTTGTCCAATATCAGATGGCTATAAGCCTGAGGGATGACTTCTGGGTTCTCAATTCTGCTCCACTGGTCTGCGTGTCTATTTTTATACCAGTAGCATGCTGTTTTAGTTACAATAGCTTTGTAGTATAATTTGAAGTCAGGTAGAGTTATGCCTCTGGCTCTATTTTTTTTTTTTTTTGCTCAGGATTGCTTTGGCTATTCTGGGTCTTTTGTTCTTCCATATGAAAGGTAAGATTCTTTTTTCCATTTCTATGAAGAATGTCATTGATATTTTGATGGGGATTGCATTGAATCTGTAGATCGCTTTGGGTGGTATAGACATTTTCACAATGTTAATTCTTCCAATCCAAGAGCATTGAATATCTTTCCATCTTTTTGTGTCTTCTCCAATTTCTTTCAGAAGTGGGTTGTTGAGGAGTTCTGGTCAAGATGGCAGAATAGACAATCCACAGTGTCACTCTCTCCCACAAATCAACCAATGTACGACTATAAAAATGTAACATCAGCCAAGCTGGGGCCACTGGAGCTCAGGGGAAGAGGAGAGACCTACAGAGTTCATGAAGGTGGGAGAAACCACGATGAGAGAAAGAAAAAACTGCTCTGAGCATTTCTGGCCATGGCCACTTTAAGGCTACAGCTGCTGAGCACATGGAGGGGGAGCTGGCAGAAGCCGCAGCTGTGCCCTTCAGATGGAGTTACTTGGAGGTGGCAGGGGAGAAAAGGACCTTGGTGGCCCCCAGGACAGCAAGACCACTAATAGTTTTCCCATGGACCCACACAGGAGTGAGAGGCCAGAACAGCTGATAAAGGGGAGCCATTCAGAGGTCAGTGAGTCATTGCAAGGGATCAGTGCAGGACCTGCCCCATGAGAAGTGTTTGGAGCACAGGAGGTGGGAGAGACAGGCCCACCAGGAGAGCACTGGGACACAGCAAGGACAGCTGATCTGTCCCCCCAATCAGCACAGGACCACTCAGAGACTAGTCAGGATGCAGAATTGCTTAGGTGCAGTTTGATGAAAAAACTCAGGCCCAGATCAGAGTTTCTGCACAACCCAGGTCTCTGGAGAGCTGGAAATACCTATAAGGTCAACCATTAAACCCTGAGCTGCACATAAAGCTCTCCCTAGGGAAACAGCAGCAAAGCAGGAATTTAGCTCAATCACACAGCTCAAGTACTGGTTCCCACAGGAAGTTCCCCCATTTTAGAAGTAAGCAAAGGACAAAAAATTAGTTCTGGCCCAGGCACACCACCAAGGCCTTCGGGCCCACCAAGAGACATGAGGAATGGAGCCACAGACCAGACCCTTCTCCCACAACCAGGCACAAGATGCCAGCACCTTCAAACCCACCCAGGGACCCGAGGCATGGATCTGTGGACTGGACACTCCCCACAACCAGGCACACCACCAGCACAAAGGAGCATGCCAAAAACATCACCTCCATGTGGGTGGCCCACCACAGCCACCACAATAACCATGGCTGCCACAAAAACAGCTAGACACCACAACCACCACGCAGATGGTCCACCAGACACTGGAGTGCATTGACACAAGGAGAGTCACCAGCAGAGATAAAGAAAAGAAGAGGATGTCTCTCTCCACAAAACCCATTTCAGAGTGACAGAAGAAGCATCTGCTCTATGATAATATTGTGGGACCTAATCACATCTCTCAGCATTAGACAGATCATCTAGGTGACAAATCAGTGGAGTAACCACTATTCTTTCAGAAGGAGAGAAGAAATCTAGGGTTATTAGAGAGGGTAGGAGGGAGGGAGAGGGGAATGGGGAGAGATTGGACAAGAGGCTTCAAGAATAATTATGATTTGTAACAATATATATGCTAGTAATATTGATTTGATCAACATATGTCAATGTTGAACCCCAAAATATGTATAATCAATTTTGATTCAATAAAAATTTTTTTAAAAAAAGAAGTGGGTTGTTATTCTCATTGTAGCAGTCTTTCACCTCCTTGGTTAAATTGATCCCTAGGTATTTTTATTTTTTTCATGACAATTGTAAATGGGCTTACTTTCTTTATTTCTCTTTCTGTTAGTTCATTATTTGAGTATGGAAATGCAACTGTTTGGGGGGCATTTATTTTGTATCCTGCAATGTTACTGAAGTTATTAACCAGTTCTAGGAGTTTTTGATAGAGTCTTTAGGTTTTTCTATATATAGTATCATGTCATCTACAAATAGAGAAAGTTTGACTTCATCTTTTCCAGTCTGGATTCCCTTCATTTCTTTCTCTTGCCTGATTGCTCTGGGTAGTACTTCCAGTACTATGTTAAATAAAAGTGAGGAGAGTGGGCATCCTTGTCTTGTTCCTGTTCTTAAAGGAAAGGCCCTCAGTTTTTCCCCATTCAGAATGATACTGGCAGTAGGCTTGTCATAAATGGCTTTTATTGTGTTGAGATATCTTCCTTCTATACCTAATTTGTTGAGAGTCTTTATCATGAAGGGATATTGAATTTTGTCAAAAGCCTTTTCAGCATCAAAATAGATGTCTTTTTGTATTGGCAAATAAGTCATTGAGAATATGCACAGCTTTTAGTGGAGTGTCAGTTGTGCAAATGTCATATAAGTACATTGAAAAATAAATGGAAGATAAAAAAATGCAGACAACAATTGTAGTCTATTAAAGGAGCTGCCTATAAATAAGAAGGGAAGGCGATGGCTAGACTGGACCACAAATTTGAGAGAACTGTATCTTTTAGTAGGACAGATGTAATCATGTTTGAAGGCTGTGCAGGAGCAAGGGTTCAAATGGAATATTGTTGGAAATTTGTTTTGGTGTCTTTTTTCTAAATTAGGAAAGAAAATGCTTCCTGAATGCATTATTTCTTTTTAAAACTGTGAAGCCCTAAGTATCTACAAAATCTACGAGAGATTTGAGAAAATGTTCCTTAAGAGTTGGTCCCACATTTCAGGAAATGGGATTGACTAGATCATTAGAGGCTAAATCACTCAGGGAGTCACTCATGTTAATTTATTTTGGAAAGGCTCAAGGAAGAAGTGGCATTTAGTAGGTAGGATTACACTGGTAGAGACAGTTGGCTAAGATAGTGGCTTGGTCATATAACAAGCAAAAAGCAAAAATGCGTAAAATATTTTCAAATTATGATCAGTTTGCTATAAATTGGGAGTAAATGTACAGGATTTGTGGGTGATAAGCCTGGAAATAATTAGAGAAGCTGAATCAATGCAGACTTATGGACTCTGAGGGCTCACATAATTCTCCATCCTGGAATGTGCCCAAACAGCTGTGCTCAGGACCAGCTACTCCAGAAGTTTTAAGTATCAATATCAGTAACAAACATAGGGAGATTGTGATAAAAAGCTATGCATAGGTCAAGTTCATTTCCAAGTTGAATAGATTGAATTTTGAGATAACAGTGAGACATCGAGTCAGAAATGTTTAACAAATATTTGGAAATAAGAGATTGTGCTCATAAAAGGGATTGCATTCTAGTATTAATGAAGGTAAGTGAAACTGAGGATCTATAAGTAAATGTAATGACGAGAGTAAGAGGATGATTACAAAAGCATTGTTCACATACGTAGAATAATGTAACTTCATCCTCTGGTTGAAAGGATCCTGAAATGGTCATATACTGGAATACAAAGCTATCAGAGATGGAAAGTTGTCCATAATACATGAAGTAAGTAGCACAAGCAAGTCTAGAGTACGATCACATTTTTGTAAACACTCACATACACAAACACAAAACATATGTTCATATGTGTTTGTATATGTATAGAAAAATTCTAGAAAATACACTGACAATAATGATTGCCATTCACTCATTCAACACATAATTGTTGACTACCTACCATGTGCCAGGCATTGCGCCACCTGGTGGGAAGGCAATGGTGACTAAGACTGACAAGGTCACTGCTCTTATAGAGCTTCTAATCTAGGGAGAGAGGAAGACTGTATAAAGATGAGCAGGCTATTAAACACTATGATATTACAGGCACTGTACTAAGCACTTCAAATTCTTTATCACATTTACTCTGTTCGATCATTGTAAGAGTTATTATTAGTAGTTTCATTTTATCTATTAGGAAACTGAGGCTCAGAGTTGCTAAGTAACTCATTCAAAGATATGCTTCTGTAAGTGTAAGTGATAAGCTTCCACACCAATATAGCAGAATCATACGTACTAAAAAGACCAAATATTTTGGATTTTTTTTGTAGTAACTTTTGCATTATTTAGGGTCAAGATAAGTAATATAAATAGAAAGACAATAGAGTATAAAAAAGTTTCTTGAACTTATTAATGGTCATGAAAATGCAGATTTAAATTACAATAAACTAGTGTTTCACATCCTGTAGATAGACAAAAAATTGTTTTTAAACAATAGAACCAAATGTCGGTAAGTATTGGAACAATGGGTACTCTCATACACCGCTTGAAGGGAATGTAAATTGGTAAATCCCCTTGGAGAGCAGCTGGCCATGTGTGGTAAAGTTGGAAATGCACATGAGCCAGGATTTCCATTCTTAGGCACAAACCCTAGAGAAATTTTCACATCTGCTAAAAGGAAAATGAACTAGAATCTTCATTGCAACATTGTTTGTAACAGCAAAAAAGTTATAAATAATATAAATATCCATCGATTTTCTAAAAAGGATAAATAAATTTTTTATAATTATATAAGGGAAATGGATTAATAAAATTTTTTCTTAGGTGGGAGATACACAGTTATTCAATATATGATGCAAATCTTTATTACTATACATTTTTAAATAGATTTTGTTTTTAAAATAAGAAAAATAAATTAAGTATTTTTAATTCTCATAACAAGAGAAATGGTGAGCCACCCTTTATCCCCACCTGGGATCCTACTTCCTAAATGCAATCATGTCCAAACTCTTAGCCTTTTCTTTTGAAATTTTTCCCCATGAAAAAAAAGATGCCCAGTACTTGATCCTATATCGAATTTAGAATTGCACACAATGAAGACATCACTAAATCAAGAGTGTGGATTCTCCTTAAGCAAGTGGAGACCATTGCCAGAGTAGTGTTGTGGCTCAGGTTCATCACCAGGTACATTTCAGACCAGTATAGCCCTGGGAATCCATACTGAGTGGCATATGCAACAAACTTCCTGCTAGATTTCAAAGACGGGGCCACATGTGGGAGTGAAGAGGACACCTGCTGACGGTGGTGATAGGAGGGATGGAGAGCAGGTCAGTGTTTGGGAGGTATCAAAGTGAGCCCGACAGAGATGACGGTCCTGAAATGGTAAAGATGAAATACATATAAAAAGGTGGCTTATATTATTACGATAATATGCTCTATAGATTTTGCCTGTCTCCACCCACTTAATGAGAACATGGGTTTGTCTTCTGTGTTCATTAGTTCCTGCTACAGAGTAGGCACTCAACAAATACTTGTTGAGTTAACAAGTGAATAAGTGCAAAAGTAGAGGGAGTGTGGCAAATGTAACAGAATAATTAATACATTGCAACGCCATGGATGGTTTCCCTGGAAATTCTCTTCATGAATATGAATTGAAAACATTTATTCCTCATCCAGCTTGGTGAGCTGCAGGAGAATAAAAGGTGAGCATCCCGTACCTTCCCATTGTTGGGGTCTCAGTGGAAGTCAGGTGTCAAAGGCATGGCTTCACCTCTCTCAGGAAGTTACAGACACAACTTATTTCCCAAAGTGCTCACTGATAAGAACTTATTTAAAATCAGGGGGTGAAGGGGCTACGTCGTGGGAAAACAGAAGGATTCTCTGGGATATGTGTTTTTAAAAGCTGTTACTTAAATCTTCTCCTGTTTATCTCCCCTGAAGAGTCTGTTTGTTTTATCTCTTCCTTTTTCCCGACTCCACACACACTTTGGCTGATATTTTCACACTTGAGAGATTTTCATTATTTATGAGAAGACCTAATGCTGAGGGATTGGCTTAGTGCTCATGACTTTTTCATTAGCATGTTAGTTTTATGTTTTTATGAGAACTCTTGAGAGTTCTCTCCATATTTTGCCAGGTTTTTTTTTTTTTTAATCACCCATCATTCATTGCCAGGATTTAATTAGCAAATGTATTCTTTTGTTTAATCTTGTTTTCTTTCCTCCTCTTTGTGCTTAATTCCAAATAACAGATGCACTATAGTGCTTTTTTCTTTTGGTTCTGATCCCTTGACAACATGACTATAAAGATCCATGAATTCCTTGTTTATGCTTCTTTTGGTTGTGGTCAATATTCCATTATTTCATTGAATACGACAGTATGTTGTGGAAAGAGTGGGAAGTAGAAGTCCTGTTTTTCACGTAGGTTCTGCAATTTACCAGTTCTATGACTTTAGGCAAATCACTCAGACCTTCTGTGCCTTAATTTCTCTATCCATCCAATGAGTAAAATAATGCTGTTCTTATAGAGTCAACTGAGACAAAAGACTGGTAACGTCTTCTGGCCTGGCCTAATGTTGCCCTAATCACTGGTTTGTGTGTGGCAGCCCAGCCATCTCTCAGCATTGCCAGAAATGCTTGCTGTTCAGGGTAGTCACAGTCAAAGTCAGCTCCCTTGGTAGAACCCAATTATTCAGTCATCCTTAAAAAAAAATTATTGAGCACTTATGTGCCTGACACTTTTCGAGGAGTTGCAAATACAGTGGTTAGTCAACTGCACTCACACAGATAAAGTCATTAGCTACCTCATGAGCTTACATTCAAGTCGGCATGAGATTATAGGAAATGGGTAATTTATGTAGAATAGAAAATACATGCAGGTATATTTATATTTATATTGAAGTGATGGTATGTTGGTTACATTGCAAATTGTACATATAAATAAAATCTCAAAAAAACCTTCCCATTCTTATTGTATGCGCATATCTTTTAAAATTCATGGGCATTCAAAAGAAAAACAAGATGGTGTTTAGGGTGGAGGTAGGGGATGCTCACTCCTTAGGCCAGAGCCCAGCCTTAGTAGGTGCTTTCAGTAATAACTCTGATAGGCAGGCTGCTCTCTTATCTCAGATACAGCTGCCACTTTCTCTTCATCCTGATTCCTCTCTTTTTTTGTGTGTGAGAGAAAACATGCTCCCTCTGCCCCATGAATTATTTTTCCTCCACAGTCTCTATCACTCAATCAAGATAAACACCTGTGCTATACTATAAACATCCTCCCTACCTCTCACCCCACACTGGAGATGTATACTTGTATGTGCCCCCAAACAATCCACTTTGGGTTTATTTAATCTTTTTGGCAGAAAGCAAATGCTAGCTCATGCTTGGTTCTTATAATGTGGCATACTGGAGGAAGACACATGGGTGGAAGTTTCTGATCCCACATATACCTCTTAGCAGCTGCATGAGTTTGGCCAGGAGACAGTTCTTCTGTGCCTCAGTTTCTTCATCTGAAAAATGAGATAATAAAACTTCTCATCTCACAATGTTTTTGTGTAAGAGTAAAATTACACAATGCATGTCATGTACTGTCTGGTACAGAATGATCATTCATTCAATCATTGTTAAATAGTAGTATTGTTTCTTGATAGGGTAATTGTCCTTAGTTTTACCATAGTCTTCTAATGGAGAGCTTGGAGGCTCTGAGAGAATGAATAAAGGTTTTTTGGGTAAATGTAAACTTAGATTGGATCATTATTTTATCAATAAGAAGCCACATAATAGATGCAACACTTTGGACCCTGGATCCATGACCCTGGGCAATTTATTTAATTTACTTAATTTCTCTGGAAGATCTTTTATTTGTTCACCAATAGCACAAAGGGTTGGCCTCAGTTCATTTCAAGTTCAAAGTGATCTGAGAAGGAAAAATTACAGAAAAAAAAAAAAACCCAACGATAGTGAGGATTTCAAATTATTCAGAGGTGAAAAATGAATAAGAATCAAATGGGAAAGGTTTTTAATTCACGGGGATAGGAAGATTAGAGAAGAGCGGCTCTTGAGTCATACAAATTGACAAGGCCTATGACCGAAACAAAAAAGGTAGATTGAAAGGCTTCTGGGTCATGAGAACCAAGGACAGATCAATTAGCTCTAAGCATCAATTTCCTGGATTGTTGAGTGGATAAAATGACAATTAATTTTAAAATGCTTTGAAAAAGATAAAAGTGCTTTAAGAAAATGAGGCCATTTTAATGATGAGCAGATATGCTGCTTCAATAACAGATTCTTAAGGATGAAAAAACAGAATTTGATGTTTCATTATTTCCATCAGTGTCTTGTTGGTTTTGGTTTCGGTTGATTTAAGGTGTGGGCTGTATAGTCAGTCATTTTTTGTTTACTGTAAACTTATTATCTAAAACAACTTATTTTGTTTGAATGAATATTCTTCCCCCACTTCTTTTATACAGAATTTTTTACCTTTGCTGTCGTTACAGTATTACAAAAATGTTTTTCAATGCATTCTACAGTATGACTGCTCCTTGCTCTAATCCCATTCTGTAGGTTTAGGAAAACTGGACTTATACTCAAAATAAGTCTCATAATGGTACAAAAAAGGAGTTGGAAAGGGCAATGAAGTCAAATGTCACAGCGCACTGAAAAATCCAAGACACTCAACTAGCTGAAAAAAATTTCATCAATATTTTGACAGTTGTGCATTTACATACAAGTGTTATTCTATGTCAAACTTACTTTTATGTCTTTTAAAATAATTGCAAACAGTGCAATAGTGGTGTTCCATGAGGGTTTTGTTATAACCAAAGAAGCTCTGATTATACCGCCCTTTCAAGAGAAAGTTTCAGTTTCTAGGACAGCAGTTTCCCAGAAGCCCTTCACCCGGATCTTTAGTAGACAATAATAATTTTTCAAGATATCTAAAGACGGCTCTTGAAAATCATCCAGATACAGGAGGCTGTAAAGGAAGACTTTTTCAAGATATGAGAAAAGACATCTAAATAAACAACCAAAAAAAGGAAAAATATTACTTTGTCAAACTATCCATTACAATATCCTTGAAACATTTTTTAAAATCTGTATTACTCTTTTAATCACCCTTTTGTGTCCCATTATTGTGTTCTATTTCAGTCTAATACACACGGGATCAGAGGCTTTGCTTTTCCCCCTAATCAAGACCATATAGATATGGAGAAAGCCAAGACAGTGGAAGAAAAATAAAAGGATCATACAATTTAGTCCCTGTTCTCAAGGAACTAGCTATCCATATGGGAGAAGACTGGCAAAGAGTGCCAAGTGTCAAATGACATGTGTGGAAGGCACCTTCCAAGATGGCCCCCCACCATCTTACATCCTGTTATTCACAGTGTTGTCCCCTTTATATTGTACCAGAGCTGGTCTATGTGACCAATAGCATGTGACAGGGGTGATTGTACATCTCTTCTGAGGTTAGGTTAGAAAAGACAATGTGGCTTCCATCTTGGTCTCTCACTGTCCTTTTCTCCCAGATAACTCCCTTAGAAGACATGTCAGATGCCATGCTGTGAGCTGCCCTATAGAGAGGTTTACAGGTGAAAAACTGAAGTCTCTGGCTAACAGCTGGCAGGGGACTACAGCCAATAGCCACATGGGTGAACTTGGAAAAGAATCTTCAGACCAGTCGAGCCTTCAGAAGGCCTCAGCCCGAGTCAACATCTTAACCACAATCCCTTGTATTACTCTGAGCCAGAAACAGCAGCCCTCAGAAACTGCATGAGGTAACAAATGTTTATTGTTTTAAGCTCTAAGTTTGGTGGTAATTTGTCATATGACAATATATAATGGATACAGTATTCCTCAGACTAAAACTGTTCTCAGAATTAAGGAAAGATAGAGATTGATGGGGACCCAGCTTGTGTGGCTAGGCAGCTTGAAGAAAGCATGGTCCCAGGAAGGAATTTCAAACAGAGAGAACATGCCTTCCATCTGCTTCACCAGCAGCAGCAAGGTAGCTCCTCTCTTCAGGGAAGTCACTGTTGCTAGTCCTGTGTATCTTTCTGGCATATTCTGAGCATTTCTGATATTGATTTTTGAACACCTTATATACATAACTAATTTCTCCTTAATATATACCAGGGAAGGAAACATGTAAACTTGTAAAAACTTTGGCCCATGTTTTAAATTCATCTCCAAAGTGGGTTTGTTTTTCAATCCTAGAGATGTGTTCTTAGTTTTTGACATGGATTGTCTGAACTTGCTTCATTTTCATTCTGCTTTTCTATTTTGCCCAGATTTGTAGGACAGACTCTTCAAAGATGCATTTGGACTCAGGATTATTTCAAAATCACCTGAGCAATAAGCTTTTCTAAAATGATAACTTCCATTCATGCAGCTAACTGATAGTTCCCATCAGTTAGTCTTTCCTCCCTTTCTGAAAGCTAAAGATATTTAGCTTTCATCGATAATTTATTATCTCTTTCTAACAAATATGCAGTTAGCTTCCATTAATAATTTATTATTTGTTTCAACAGTCATGCTCAGCTGAGGGTCCCTGAACAACAAATTTACATTTCAGAGTGGAGAAAAGCTTCAGCCTTTTAGAGTTGAGAAGATTTCCTGTACTGTGCAAAATTCACGCATTAATTATTAGGGGTTTTTAAATTTCCTGTGATCCTCACAAGCTTCTAAGACTTTCAAAGCAGTGGCTGTCTATAGAGTTGTTATATTTTTCTTCTTTGGAACTTATTTGTATCATACATGAACTTTGGAATCGCATTGCTTACATTCTGCTTTTTTTTTTTTTAACTTTAAAAAAAGTGTAAAAGACCATCTGAAGAGTCAATGAAAATGTATGTCAGTCTCAGGTACTTGAAAGAGAAGTTCTTTATTTTCACTCGCTAACAATTTTTTTCTTTCTAATATAAGTTTTCCACATTTCTCAATCATAGTTTCCATGATTATACTTTACATCTTTTTTGTAACCTCAGTTTTCTGTTTAGCATGTACTTCACTTCATTTTAAAGTTGGCTACTGTATTAGTCTGTTTTTGTTTCTTATAACAAAATACCTGGAACTGGGTGATTTATAAAGAAAAATGAAATTTATTGCTTACAGTTTCTGAGGCTGGGAAGTACAAAGTCCATCTGATGGTGGTGACAGTGACCCAGGGGTCTCACAGTGCAAGATGGTGGAAGCAGAGAGAGCAGAGAGAGAGAGAGACAGACAGACAGATTCTCCTCTTCTTTTAAAACCCTCAGAACCAAGCCCCTGACCACCATTTTTAATCCATTCACTACCACACAGCCCTACAATCCAGTCACCTCTTCAAGGCTCCACCTTTCAGTTACCATAATAGGATTCCCCGCCCCTCTTAACAGTCACTATGGGGACCAAGTTTCTAATACATAAAACTTGGGGGACACAATTCAAGCTTCAGTGAATTTTGGGGGGACATAATTCAATCCACTACAGCTACAAACTTTATTTATTTTTAACCCCAGACCACAAACCATAGTCACATGATTTAAAACACATATATAGAATAATTAAAATATTCCAAAAGTCATAAAAGCCATAGCATTCATGCTCTTTTATTTGGTCGATAGAGAGTACTTGTTTATATTTTTATTTTTATAAGATACATTTAGTGCCTTTAGCTATGTGTTTCTGGACTTTAAAATTTTTTTTACTAGTTTAATTAATCTTGAACATGGCTTTGCAGAACATGCAATAAGTTATACAAGTCACAGAGATTTTCTCCAGCTTGTCCTCATTTCCTTTGCTATGGTGTAATATTAACTTTGCTCCTGAACTCTCCACTAATTTCCTCCACATAAACTTAACTGACTTTATCTTTTGTTTTTGGCTGTTGCTCCATGGGACGAACCCCTAATAGTCTACTATGATTTTCCAAGTTTTCTAATTTTATTTCTCTGTCTTAACATTCATCAGTGTTCAATTTTGGTCTATGTATCTCCTAACACCCAATGCAAGTCTGTCTTCTTCTGGATGGAACATACTTTAGGGCTTATATTGGTCAGGGTTCTCCAGGGAAGCAGAACCAGTAGGAGATCGATATATCTATGTTTATACCATTCATATCGGTACACACACACATGCACGCACACACAAAAGAGAAAAAGAGAGAGAGAGAGAGATTGATTTATTGTGGGGAATTGGCTCACAATTATGGAGACTGAAAAGTCCCAGGATCTGTAATATGAAAGCTGCAGAACAAGAAAATCCAGTGATGTTATAATTCGCTCCAAGATTGAAGGCCTGAGAACCAGGAGAGCCAATGATTTAAATCCCAGTCTGAGGGCTGGGATGAATGAAGATGATGAAATGAAATGTCCCAGCTCAAGAGGTGAGGCAGGAAAATAGGGGGATGCATTTTTTCCTTCTTCCAATTTTTCTATTCAGGCTGTCAATGGATTGGATGATGCCCAACCATACTGAGGAGGGCAAACTATTTTACTGAGTCCACCAGTTCAAATGCTAATCTTATCAAGAAACCTCTTCATGAATAATGTTTAATCTGGGCACCTGTGGCCAGTCAAGTTGACACAAAAATTAACCATCACAGGCCTTGATAAATTAATACCTAAAAACGTAGTAAACAGCAAGAGGATTAGCCAATTTTCTAATAAGAAAACAGTGCATCAGCACAAACCCAGAGAAAGAGATACTTCTCCCAAATTCCTAGAGATTATAACAAAGTGGCAGCACATTGAAAGAAAGTTTATGTTTAGTAGTTCTCCAAATTGAATGTGCTTAAGAAAGCTCTACCCAGGACACTCTTAAGTATTGCTGATTTCTAGGCCTGATCCCAAGACACTGATTCAGTATGTCTTGGGTGGAATCCAAGAATCTGCACCCCCAAGATTTCTTTAAAATCAAGTTTAGTCTCATACCTTGAGGAAGGGACACTGTGATGAAAAACAGAAAGCTCTTATAAGATCAATATGTACATGCTCATGGTATTGAAACAAGGAGAAAGATTAACTTAGTGTTTGTCATGCATGGGAAAAATAGCCATCTCTCAGATTTTCTGGAAGATTCCTTAGAGAAGGTATAATTAGAGAAAATATTTAAGTAATTCAAGAGAAGAATATACTTGTGAAGAGTGTAAGGAAATTGTTTGAACTTGCTTTGAAACATGGAAAAACAAAAAATATCTAAAGGAAAGTAGGCTTTGTTAACAAGGTGGAAATAGCTAAGATGGAAGCTAATTTAAGCCTTCCAAGGGCCATTAATTCTAATGATTCCGTCTGCTTTATTAGATGTTTATGGACATATAGCCAGCTCCCATTTATTCTAGAAAGATTTTTGAATTAGGCCTCTGTCTATAGAACAGTGATTCTCATTCCCAGCTACACATTAGAATTATCTGGGAGCTTTAACAAATACTAATGTCTAGGTTCCACCCACTAAATATTGCTTTTTAATTGGTCTTAAATATGGTCTGATCTTCCAGAGTGCTAACAGCTTCTCAAGTGGTCTTTATATGCAGCCAAGATTAATAACTACTGCTCCAGTTAACCTGGCAAGTGCTGCTGTAGCATGAAATTAAACTAAGATAGACTGATTCTAGAATAATTCATACACGGTGCACAACGCTTCGCAGTTCATCATTAGCTAACAGCTATAAACTCTTTACTTTTTTTTCCAATGCTGAATATTCTTAAACAAGACAGTTAGATGGAAGTTATATTTCAGTAACAGAATATAAATATTAGTCTCTTTATTTTTATTTATATATTATTTATTAGGTGGGCTAGTCCATGCCTGGGAAGGAGGTAAATCTAAAATCAGGGATACAAATATCCTGATCATCACATCAACATAGACTTGTGTGGTAGACAGAATAATGGCCCCCAAAATGTCCACACATTAATTCCCAGAACCTGAATAGCATGAACGTAGCAAAGGGGGATTAAGGTTGCAGATGGAATAAATGTTGCTAATCAGCTGATTTTAGGATAGGAAATTACCCTGAATCATCCACTGGAGTTTGATATGACCGCAAGAGTCCTTAAAAGTGAAACAAGGTCACAGAAGGAGAGACAGAGGAGATGTGACTGTGAGGTAGGGTCAGAAGGATGTGAATGTGAGAAGAACTCCACCTGTTGGCACTGGCTTTGAAAGGAAGTGCCACGAGCCAAGGAGTGTGAGCAGTTGCTAGAAGCTGGAAAGTCAAGGAAACGGGCTGTCATCTTGAACCTTCAGAAAGGTACGTGGTTCTGCCAACACGATTTTAGCCCAGTGAGACCCGTTTTGGACTTCTGACTTAAAAAACTGTAAGGTAATAAATTTGTGTTTTAAGCCACTAAGTTTTTGATCATTTGTTACAGCAGCCATAGGAAACTAATACAACTTGCCCATTAAATGAGAGGAGAAACCCATGGAAACATGAACAAACTCTCTTGAGATCAGCTCTTTGGTGGCAGTAAGAGCACACACCAGGTTTCCCACGTCATATATCTTACCTGGGAAGACTATAATTACTACAGATGGGTGTTAAATGATGCCTAGTCTCCTTAGTGAAAACACAGCTTCTCAATCCACAATTCATCAAATGGTCATGGTGCACCTACTGTGTGATAAGGTGCCAAGGACAAAGTGCCCAGTAGAGGAAATGACACTGAGAACATGGAAGCTCTCTCTCGTATTCTATGCCATGTGCAGTATTTTCAGTGCTTCTCAGACTCCTCAATAAGCAAAACTATCATTTGGAGGGTTTGTCACCACACCATCTTTTTTTTTCTTGCCTCAAATGTCACTTTTGTAATCAGCACTGTGTCCATTCATTGTTCAGAAACAAGTGCCTGATCCTTCACAGAGAAACTCTTCATTCTTTTTTTTCAGATTCCTCCATGAACATCCTTGTTCTGTGCATAGAACTTCCCCCCACACTGCAGTCATGATAATACACAATATCAGATCAGTACAAACAAGGAACCGCCCTGAGTCTTGACAGAAGGAGGTACGTTTAGTAGTTCCCCAAATTGAGTGTGCTTAAGAAAGTTCTACATGGGACAATTTTAAGTATTGCTGATTTCTAGGACTGACCCCAAGAGACTCTGATTCAGTAAGACTAATTGGGTGGGATCCAAGAATCTGCACCTTCAAGATTTCTTAAAATCTAGTGGGGGATACAGAAAAGAAAACAGAACTTCCTAATACTGTGCAGTTAACTTGCTTATTCATCCACAAATTATTTAGGGAGTACTTATCCTGAGCTAGAGCAAAGAAGAGTGAGATCCAAGCATGTATTTTACATACTCAAAGGAGGGTGCTGAGGACCCCCTCCACTTCAAGTTTAATTTTATTAGAATTTACTTAAACATTCAGAGATTTTATAGAGCTGACTGCTGCTAGTCATTGAGAATGGCTACGGAGTAGCTTTTATATCTGTGTGGCAAGCCCTTCTAGAAAGATCTCAGCAGGACCCTCTCAATACTTTAGCTTTTTATTATGAGGTGCTTCTACACTATAAACTTAAGCCTCTATTTAGAGGCTTTTTTTCTTCTTCTTAAAATCTGAAATTGTTCCCCCAAAAAACAAGCCAACTATGCAAATAAGAAAACTTAGAAGAAGGGGTTTCCACAGGGCACTCACATTAAAATCATCTGGGAACACTTGAAATTCCTACTGAACTGGAGTCTCAACACCTGACACTTTAGAACCTGCATTTTGCACATGGACTCCAGGATAAAGTATGGCAATCCCCGCCTTAGAGTATCCCCTAGTCTATCCCACATTGACATTAATTTTTCTTTTCTTTTTTCTTTTTTTTTTTTTTTGTCTTTTTCCGTGTCCGGCAACGGATCGCAACCCTCAGTGTTGCCCCCGTACCGGACCGGGGACCAGCAACGGGATTGCAACCCTCGGCATTGCCCCCGCACCTCGCTCAGCCAGTGAGCGGGAACCGGTCTGTATGTGGGATCCGAACCCTCGGGCGGGAGCGCCGCCGCGCTTCCCAAGCGGCGCACTTATCCAGTGCGCCACCGGGCCGGCCCTAATTTTTCTTTTCAATTCTGAACAGTGAAGCTTTACAGATTTTTTTTCCAACTTGACTGTAAAAGTCAGTGGGGTTTCCATAAGGATTTTGGACAAAGCTAGCCTCTTAAACTAGTAAGTTGCATAAATAATGCATGAGACATCATCTGGAGAAGTAACTGAAGAGCTGTCTATAAGTAATTGAAGAGAGGGGAACACTCGAGTCCAACCATCCAAGATAAGTTGGGTACAATTTAGCTATGACTTATCTTGGCAAGACTAGAATATGTTAGTAATTAAAACATCAATACCTAATTAATCAATTTCATTGTAGTAGATCTGAGAAAAGCTTGTTAACAGAAGACTATTTGTTCTCTCTCTCTTTTTAGATTTACTATTGTTTAAAATTAAAAAAAAAAAAAAAAGCTTCTTATTTCTGAGCACTGACTATCCAGGAGAGAAAGAAAGAGACAGAAAGACAGAATTGGGGGTGAGGGTGGGTGGAAATTGGATTTGGAGAGAATAAATATCTGATAACTAGACAAACCTTTTCTTCTCCGAGTTAGAGATGAGCCACGAAGCTTCACCGTGAGCTGGAGGAAGCACTCTCAATACTATCTCAAGACTCTTGGCTCAAGGTCCATAATCACTGCTCATGTTTTTTTTTTTTTTTTTTTTTTTTCTATTTTTTGGGGTTT